>NC_087208.1:73824158-73867852 GCF_015104395.2 Macrobrachium nipponense | reverse complement strand
GTATGTATGATACAATAAAGTTTGTTCATACTTACCTGGCAGATATATATAATTAAAGTACCCACCCACCTCCCCTCAGGGGACAGTGGTATGAAAAATCTGAATAGAAAATGGGAATGATTCCTGATATCCGCCTCCCAGCGGCGGGAATGGGTACTAACCACCTGGCCGCCCACTGCGTGTGCCGGGAGTTTTGAAATTCTGTCGGACGTCGGAGAATACAGCTATATATATATCTGCCAGGTAAGTATGAACAAACTTTATTGTATCATAACAATAACATTTTCTGTTTATTCATTTTAATTGAGCTATTTATCATCAGGTAAGCTTTTTTTTTTTTTTGGTAGTAAGACATTTTAGTGCACTTGTGGTTGGTTGTTTCTTGTTTACTGTATCTTACTTCACAGTTGAATGAACTTATATATCAGTCTTTGGCATGTATGATAGATTTTCATATTGAAAAGAAACAGTACTCTCTCTCTCTCTCTCTCTCTCTCTCTCTCTCTCTCTCTCTCTCTCTTCTCTCTCTCTCTCTCCAGTTGATATTTAGAATTGGTGTGGTAAGCTTTCTGATAATTATTGATTTTCCTCTTCCATTGTGTTATTGATTAAAGGTTTTCATGACTGTGTGTTATTCAGACAACACCATGTTTTGCTTTCTCATCCTAGTTGCATTTAAAATGAATGGTATTGTGTGAGGAGAATCCTCTTATGTTTTATCTTGTGATTTTTTCATCTCGCAATGTTGCAGGGAAGCAGGAAGAAGAGTATTGATTTGAGTAATTAAGGTTCATAGCCAGGTAAGCTCCACCTTGCAGTCTCTTCAAGAAAGACAGGTGCAGAAGGATGAGTGATTAAAAAAACTGCTTAATACTTGCAGTCTAGTGTCATAATTGTTCATCATTTTCATGTGACTTCACAATGGTTATGTCTGTGGAAGTTGTTGCTACAATGATAAATTTCTCTCTTTTCCTTAATTTAGCATAATCTTTTGTGTCAGGGTTCCTGTTATTACTATGTATGTATATAGTTTACTAACCCTGAAAAAAAAGTCAAAATATGTGAGTGTATTGTGCGTATTATAAGTTGTTATGGATTTAGTATGACTGAAAAGCTTCCTGTTACCAAAATGTGACCTATGCTTTTAAAGAGAAAACAAAGCAAGGTGCTCTGAGTACTTGAATGAATAAGGGCATTGCATGTCAGGTGTATCAGTAGAAGTGTGATGGACGCATTGTACTGGGTGTTTAGGTGTACTACAGAAAGGCGTCAGACTTTGGATTGGTGCCGCCTTGTCTGGAGTCATTGACCGTTGCTTTGTACAGTCTGTGCTGTAATCATAGAATTGGTGAGTGATATTTTGTTCCTTCTACAATGTTTACTATTTTTTCATTCATATTGAATCAAGTTTTGTTCTAGAAGCAGAATTAATGATAAGGCTTAGCAATGAATTTTTCAGTTTCTGAGTTGGAGCCTTTGTTTAGATGATTTTTCTATATCATTTTTGTATTCTTACAGGTTAGTTTTCAAAACAGGAAAGGGCTACCATGGCTTCCAAGATGCCAGAAGTTCTTTACTCCTGTGAAGTGTGTGGGCAAGAGGGCCTTACAGATGATGACTTAAGGTCACATATGCTTTTAGTGCACATTGAAGGGACAACATCATGTCCATTTTGTGACTTAGGTGATATCAGTCCTGAAGAGATGGTTTATCATGTCAATTCTGCACATTTAGATTATTTAAGTCCTCAGGATGAATCCTTAGAAGAAGAAACGTTAATGGTTACAAATGGTTTTGGAGACCATATAATACTTGATAGTCCATTTGGTAAATCTATTATAGACAATAAACATTTAGACAATCATGTGCCCGTGATCACTGTTGACGAAGATGACGACAATGACAATTACAATGCAAACCTCCAGTCTCCTGCAAAGGGAAACTCCAGCAATCAGGGATCACCGTCTCGGTCACAGCTCTCTCTTAATCTTAACCAGTGGGATAGACGTCATCGACTGGCAAGTCCTGGGCTTCTTCGCAGTCCCCTGATTGATTCTCAAGTGACACAGTGTCCTCTGTGTGGTATGAAAGAAAAGTCACCCCAAAAGTTAGAAGAACATGTGAATCGAGCCCACTTTGACCTGACCTCACCTTCTTTTCCTGCTGAGACACCTCAAGAAGAAGTCATTTTTACTTGCCCCCTTTGCATGAAGCAGTTTGAATCCAGTCCAGACCTTGAGTTACATGTTAATATTGAACATAAAGACATACTTAGCCCATCAAAGGTAAGGTATATCCTTTCTGAAGCAATCTTTTTCGTTACAATCGTAGGAGAAACTGTTTTGATATCTTGCTCTTTAGAATTTTAGTAGCAAGTTTATATAGTGTTAAAGATACTTATGTCCTTCCAAATCAGAGTAGGAAATTTTATTCTTTAAAAATTTTAGGAGATGATTTCCTGTCCTATATACATTATGCAAATTATTATTACTAAGTAGCTTAACCATACCATTAAGCTAATTCATTTAGTTTGTTCTTACACAATATACAAACCATCGGTCCTTTACATTAGGAATTACCATCAACGAAGCTGGAAAAACAGTTGTTGAACTCTTGAACAAGTTAGTTAGGCAGTAACTACTGTCCGGTAGGCAGGAATACCTGCCTGCCCAAATGTAAACATTTCAGTTTTGCTTTCAACCGTCATCCAATGCAGACGTGTTATCTTGAGCTCTTTGTTTGACTGTCGTTGATCTTGCTTTTCCCGTAGGGATCTTTTCCTTTCTTAATCCTAGAAGCACTGTACATGGAGAGGGAGAAGCCTAGTATAAATGTCACACAGGAGACTTTCCTCCCCACCGCTGTCAGGAGAGCAGCAGACAACTGCCCTCCACAACCATGACACCAAAGGAACCCTGATAGTGATAGAAGCATTAGCTTTCACCCTGAAGACATCCCTCAAAATCTTGAGGGTAATCAAAGCACAGGTTCTCACCCTGAGGACGACCTAGAAGCATGCCCTTCAAGAAGACCTCCACCATTGCCGATGAGAATGAGGCTCCGCCCATGGAGAGGACAACCAATCAGAAGCTGTCTCCCTGATGACATCACACGTGACGCCACAATGATAAATAAGGTACGAAACTCCTCAAACCACCTAATTGCAATAAATGTCATGAATCACACCGAAGTAGCTCATTGCACACAGCAATCCTGTCCTGATGATGGCCAAAGTGAGGTGGCCACAACATGTAGACGTCCTTTAGAAACCTGAAAGAAACACAAGAAATATGGATTGACCCCTGACAACTACGGCCTGTTCCCGACCTTCAAGACACCTGAATACCTGTTGCTGACTCTTAGTCTGTCTCTGACCTGCCATCTTTGATAACACCAGCCTGAAATTCTGTTGATGACTGAAAGCATGATGAGCATTGGACAGCTGCTTTGAAATATCAGTGTGCCACAGAAGCAAGTGATTAGAAGAATTGAGAGAATTCTGCATAAAATAAATTCTGTAAATTCTGCATTATATTCAATAAAACATGTTTGAAAGAAGGTCTGTTTCTAGCGTATTATTATTATTATTGTTATTATTATTATTTTATTTTTTTTATTTTTGCTCTATCACAGTCCTCCAATTCGACTGGGTGGTATTTATTTGTGGGTTCCGGGTTGCTCCTTCTTTTCCTTATGAGTCCATCACTGGGTGGTATTTATAGTGTGGGGTTCCGGGTTGCATCCTTCTTCCTTAGGAGTCCATCACTTTTCTTACTATGTGCGCTGTTTCTAGGATCACACTCTTCTGCATGAGTCCTGGAGCTACTTCAGCGTCTAGTTTTTCTAGATTCCTTTTCAGGGATCTTGGGATCGTGCCTAGTGCTCCTATGATTATGGGTACGATTTCCACTGGCATATCCCATATCCTTCTTATTTCTATTTTCAGATCTTGATACTTATCCATTTTTTTCCCTCTCTTTCTCTTCAACTCTGGTGTCCCATGGTATTGCGACATCAATGAGTGATACTTTCTTCTTGACTTTGTCAATCAACGTCACGTCTGGTCTATTTGCATGTATCACCCTATCCGTTCTGATACCATAGTCCCAGAGGATCTTTGCCTGATCATTTTTTATCACTTCCTCAGGTTGGTGCTCGTACTACTTATTACTGCAAGGTAGCTGATGTTTCTTGTACAGGCTCCAGTGGAGGGCTTTTGCCACTGAATCATGCCTCTTTTTGTACTGGTTCTGTGCAAGTGCCGGGCATTCGCTTGCTATGTGGTTTATGGTTTCATTTTTCGTATTGTACTTCCTACATATGGGAGAGATGTTATTTCCGTCTATTGTTCTTTGAACATATCTGGTTCTTAGGGCCTGATCTTGTGCCGCTGTTATCATTCCTTCAGTTTCCTTCTTTAGCTCTCCCCTCTGTAGCCATTGCCATGTGTCATCGCTGGCTAGTTCTTTAGTCTGTCTCATGTATTGTCTGTGCATTGGTTTGTTGTGCCAGTCCTCTGTTCTGTCTGTCATTCTCCTGTTTATTATATTATTATTATTATTATTATTATTATTATTATTATTAATTAAATTTTAAAAATTGAAAATTAGTACTTACATATTACATATTAGGTAAATCATTTATTTATTGTACAAAATAAATAAACATACCATTAAAATTCTCTCATCTCAGTAAGAGAAAAAGAGAGAGACAACAATTTTATTATTGAATGATATTATTTAATTTACACATAAAAGCTTGAAAACAAATTAAACATAATCGCTTTTGCAGGGTTTCTCTAGGATTCACAAATGTTGCATGACTGAAAAAATTGCATGTGACAATTAGTTAGGTTTCAGTGAATAGTTCAAGTGTCTGAATTCGTGCAACTTGAATTGTATAAGATCGAGGTATTACTGTAGTGGCAGACAAGCTCAGCTGCCAGAATCAGGTGATAGGGACAGAGTGGTTTCTTTACTCAGACATCACAGAGAGGTTGTTCGATCTGTGGGGCCTTCTGGCCATCGATCTGTTCGCCACCCAAAAAACAGAAAGCTTCAAATCTTCTGCTCCATTGTGCTAGACCCATGGGTCACTGCAGAGAACGCATTCCAACACCCATGGGACAACCTCGATGTTTACATCTTCCCTCTGTTTCATCTGATTCGCAAGGTGGTCAGCAGGGTGTTGATCACCCCAAATCTCTGGATGATTCTGGAGGCTCCCTGCTGCCATTTGGTATCGCGACCTGCTAGCTCTGCTGTCTGAGGCACTGAGAGAGATGCCTCCCTGGCCCAACCTTCTGTGCCAACCACATGTCAAGCAGTACCATCAGGCAGTGCAGTTTATTTTTTCTTCACAGCTGGAGACTATCCAGCATCTCTTGAGGATGAGGCTTTTCTCTCCACACAGCAACAGAGATGGCCGGATATCTCAGAGCATTGGTATACCAGGGAAAATGGGCCATCTTCTGTGATTTGTGTTGTAGATGGGGCCCCTCTCTGGTCAGAGCCACTACGTATTCATCAGGTCATGGACTCCCTCATTTTCCTTTGCCAAGAGAAGCTTCTCTCCATTTCAGCTGTGAATGGCTATTGGGCCACACATGGCCATCTTGCGCCTGAAAGTTGTAGACATTTCTCCATCGGAGATTTCGCTACCGATGAAAAGCTTCGAAAGGTCTTATCCTTTCAGGGACCTCAGACCCCCTGCGTGGGATGTGATTCTTGTTTTGAGGAGCCTGACTTGTGCACCGTACAAGCCTTTATGAGAGCATAGACAGGGATCGAACCCTCAAGACCGTCTTCCTGCTTGCCCTGGCATCAGCAAAGAGAGTAGGCAAACTTCATGGACTTTCCTTCAGTGTTAAACACTCAAGGGGATGGGGATCAGTTATGCCCAACTATATCCCAGATTTTGTAGCAAAAACTCAGAACCCATCAGTCTCTGATGCCAGGTTCGAGTCCTTCATGATCCCCTCCTTAAAGGACTTTGTTGATAATGATCCTGATGAGATGCTACTTTGTCCTGTTAGAGTGCTGCGGTGCTATCTAAACTCGACATCTCCAGTCTGTGTGTTGAGAACTCTTTGTTAGTACTGGCTTGTCCAAGAAAGAAGTGTCCAAGAACACGATTTCTTTCTGACTTCATGAGACAATCAGGAGGGCTTACTCTGGTGCTGGCGAAGATGACACGGGTACCTTCCACCTGAGAGCTTACAAAGTCAAGAGCCTTGTTCCAACCGATGCATTCTGGAAGAATCTGTCGGTTCCTCAGGTGCTGAAACTGGGAGTGTGGTCTTAACAGATGACCTTTATGCCTTTCTGTCTTTGGCACATTACCCACAAGTCCTTGGGCACTTTTACCTTGGGACCTGTGGTGGCTGCTCAACAAGTTGAGTAGCTTTCTCTTCCTTTGAGCAGAGAGTGGGATTTGAGCCGACACATGCTTCAACTCGCTGCCGATGCAGGTAAGTTTACACATCGTGCTTCTGATCTGTTTTTCTGTCATTAGATTTATGGAAGCAGACCCGCTCCTTCCTCTAGTAAGGGAAGGAAGGAGACCCTGACAGTAAGACAAACCCTAAAGTACTCATATTTGCCTTACTGTCACCAACTTTTAGATTCAACCTAGCGTATTTTCGTATGAGATTACAATTCCCTCAATCATTCAAAAAGGTCCTGAAGTCTGACAATTGATCATGCAGTTCCAATACTCCAATCAGTTTGTCAGAGGCATGGTACTCTTCCTCGCTCTATCGACCAGGAAGAGAAACCTAGGTGTGGCAAACTCTAGTCAGTTCAGCAGAAACTCATTCAGATTCCTCTCTCTGACAAGTGAGTCATCCTAATGTCAAGGACTGAGGGTTTGTATGTCATGTAGGAACAAATAAAAAATGTTTGAAATAATTGGTATTTTTCCTAACGACACAGACCTGAGGTCGTTTACATTACATTTCATGCCCACCTCATGCCACCCCTCAATCTGATACCTGGGCCGAAAGGCAAATTGGAATGTTTACATCCAGGCAGGCAGGACTCCCACCTACTGGACAGTAGTTAGCTGCCTTGCCACCTTGTTCAAAAGTTTAACAGCCATTTCCAGCTTCACTGAAAGTAATTCCTAATGTAAAGGACCTCAGGTTTGTATAGTTAGGAAAAATACAAATTACTCTAAAAACTTGTGATATTTCTAAAATATCCCGAACTATAAAATGAGATCTAAGAATGAAAGCAGACATGTAAAAATAAAAGCCACACTGAAATGCTGCTCATCAAGCTTAGTAAAGTTTTGTGTTCGTGCAGTAACAAATTTTTCTATGCTAAAGATGTCTTTAGTCATGAAATGTTTAGTATAGCTAATAAATAAAATCTTTAATTTTGCGCTGTATTCTTTATGTTATTTTGTATTGTACTACTGTATTGGGTTGGTTTGACTGAATACTTTTTTGCCCATGTGGAAATCTTTCTCTTGAAAGTAAAGTACAGTATATTGCTAATGAATCTTGCAGGTTATGGATTAGGCTTTATCTTAGTTGTTTTTATATTAGTTGATTGACTCAAACAAGTACTGTAATTGGAAGGCCATGTAAGTAACTGATAAATTTTATCTTAGCTGATTGACTCAAACAAGTACAGTAGTTGGAAGACCATGTAAGTAACTGTTAAACTTTCCTTTTTTTAGGGTCTGGCTCTTTTGAAGAATTATGACTCACTGTGTTAAAATATCTCGAATAATTCTTTCAATAGATTTCTCTCCTCATTTATTACGTAGTTGAGAACTCTACCTGCATTCCAGTCTAACGCAGTCACACCAGTGGAAAATGAAGAAAACGATATTGGCACATGTCCTGTATGTAGCAGAACAGGTTTCAACTGTTATAATGACCTTGCAGCACACATAGACAGCCATTTTTCAAGAAAGTCATCCATTGGTATGATTTATTGTTTTTTTATATTACCTGGAACATTCAGGTATGATTTTCATTGCAGCATGTTCTCTCTTCTCAGAATGTCTTAATCTTCAAATTAGATGAATAAAAAGTATTTGAGGCTATTGGGCTCGGTCATGTTAAAGTCAGAAAGGAAGAGGTCATCATAAACGTCTATGTACACTTGTCGTAAAGTTGCTTCTTAAATGATAAAACATTACATAATGTCCAAGGTTTATAATAGTAGGACAAGAAGAGTGTGTAGCTTCCTGATATATTCCTACTTGGATTGCCTTATGAGAAATGTCTTATTTTTAAGAAATTGTGATATTATGTTGAGAGTGTTTGATTGCTTTGTAAATTTTCTGAGAGTAGTATAATTAAAATGAAGGTGACCATAGGTTTACTGGGATCAAATACGTCAGGTGAAAAAGACCGGCTATTCCAGTTGCTTCATAAAAAGTAGGAAGGGAGAATGAGAAAATAAAACTATTTCTAAGTGATTATCTGCATCTCACAAAACTGGTTAGATGATGCTTAAACTTCCTGGGTTTTCCACTACTTCCAGTATCTCTTAAATTGATCCAATCCTTTGTTTCTGACTTTTATAATATCCAAGCACTCATGTGCATGCTCTGGGAAAGTTTATATCTATTTTGAATTTACCTCAGGAGAAAAAGTTTTTGTTGCAATAGAAAATCCATAACCTTACATATGGAAATATAGTGGTGATCCATGCACTAATCTTTGTTTGTTTTATAAGAAGAAGCTTTCAGATAGTATTGTTGCTGTTTGCTTGAAGGTAAAGATAATAGACTACATATACTATTCTGCAGTTGTTTCTTAAAAAAAAAAAAAATTTATTAATGTGATTTCTCATTCCTCTCTCTCCAGTTACTCCAGAAGAGGGTGGATGGGAGAGGAGATTGGTAACAGATTTAGAAAAGCAAGAAAAAGAAGTTCAAAAAATGAGAGAACAGCAAGAGTTCTCACTACTGAGGGTATGCTAAGGAGCAGAATGTTAGTAGTACTAAAAGTGATGTGATGATCTTATAGAAATGTTTTTTCATATGCATGTACTATATACTGTAGTAGTCATAAAAATCTCATTGTATTTCATTGGACTTTAGGAAATCTATTTACAGGCTCAGTATGGGATGGACAACGAAGGAAATTTCTCACAGCAGTCTCTAACAAACATGCAGAGAGCAGTTTATGCGGGTGAGATGACAGTAGCAGACTACTATGAGAGACAGATAGAACTAAAGATAGCTGAAAAGAATGGAATTGATGATGGTCGATCATGTACAAAAGGTAAGAGGTGTTCTGTTGTAATGTGGTCTTATGATAAAGATGTTAAGGGAGTAATTGATGTAACCTTTATAATTTGTAAACAATATGATTGAATCTGCCACTTGGAAAACTTGGTAAAGACATCATGGTTATAGGTAATAAATGTCTTGCTATGATTTTTCCTTTTTTGTAATCAGTACTGTCATCTTAGTGATTCTCGTAGCATTAAAGGATTTTGACGTAAGGAAAAATCTATTCTGGGCGATTGGCTCGTGTCGCCAGCGAAATATCCTTTAATCTATTATTTCTAGGGTAAATGTACTAACACATACCAGAGAATAAATAAAATAAAGAAAAAGGTCAGTATAACTGACTCGCTCACCCTCCAAGAGGGTGTCGGTATGAACACTAGGCGAGTGAGACCACTACCACGAGCCAAATACCAATAGAAATCTCCCACAACAAAAACCCTCCATGAGGAGAGCCAGACCCACAGAGTGAGCAGCTCGTACTACTACTACTCCATCCCATGCTGCCGACTGCTGCGCCTCTGGTGGCCATCCTGAAGTTAGCAGACAATCTTGGGCGAAGGGATGGGTAGTGTGATTTCGCTGGCGACACGAGCCAATCGCCCAGAAATAGATTTTTCCTTACGTCAAAATCCCTTTTCTGGGCTCAGCTCGTGTCGCTGCGCGAAATCGTACCAGAGAAATAGCACAAGATTGTAAACAAAAGTAATAAAATAAATCAGAATAGGTCTCAAATAAAAAATAAAGTAAATATAAAAAAGAATATAATTGCTAAAAAGATACAAATACACAGTGATACAAAATAGAAATATGCTTAAATTACCCTTAATTCTAAACATGTTTCTTATCATAAGGTAATTTACATATGTACAGAGGTAAATGGCTTACATGTAACAAAATGGTATCTGTGTAAAGGCATGTATCAAAATAAAAATAAATGAGCAATTAGAAGTTAGAGTAGTCAAATGAACCAATTAGACAACAATGATAATATATAAGGAATGCATATGACTTAATATACAAAACCCGTAACCATTATAAATGAGATGTATCACCTAGCATAAAAATAAGGGGTAACATCCATGAGATCAAAATCCATAATCATCTGTGAGTGTCCCTAGCAAAAACTAAGGGGCACCCACTACATCATCATAAAAGCAGCTAAGACACCAGGTGAATGTAATGAACACGGTAGGAATAGACGAACTGTTGGGTGAAGCAGGTAGAAAGGAGGACTGAATCTTCTACTACAAATTAACTAGAATCAGGGGAAACTATGTTTCCCGCTGCTACTGCTGAAAATTTCAGAGCTTCCAAGGACTTAAGGTAATGGCGTTTGAACACTGTCGGCGATTTCCATCCGGTATACTTTTCCAACTCATCGAAGTTCATGTGTTGGAAATAATTAATTGAGGTGGCTACTGCCCTACATCATGTGCTTTCGGGAAAGAGTCAGGATTGGCTTGCTTAATAAAGTACAGGATTTGCTGCCTGATGCCTTTAATGGATAAAGTACCACCTTTTCCCTCTTAAAGAGGGGACCCGATGAGGATGAGGAGGTCCTGGACAGAAAGGCTCGTAAGGTTGTAACTGGGCAAAGAGATACATCTTGTGGAAGGGGTAGTATCTTCCAAGGTTCCCACCTCATCAAAGGATCTTCATTCTTTGCTAAAAAGCTACGTTCCGAGAAAGTAGTACTTCCCCTGTGGGAAGGAATGAATATGATCCGAATCTCTGGATAAAGCCGACAGTTCTGAAATTCTTGCTCCTGAAGCTAAGCTTAATAAAAACAGGGTTTTCCTTAAGAGCATTATAAACGAGCATGTGTCATTGTCGGTTTCTGAAGCCAGTTTTAGAACATCGTTTAAGAACCATGAAACTGACGTAGGCCTTACAGAAGGTCTAAGTCTAGCACATGCCTTAGGAATAGACGAGAAATAGGAATCCGTCAAGTCTATGTTGAACCCAAATTGAAATATCTTTTTCAAGGCTGACTTGTTTGTCGTAATCGTGCTAGCTGCTAAACCTTTTTCAAATAAGGATCTGAAAAAGGATATAGCTGAATTAACTGTCATGATTCTAATATCAGATTCTCTCAGGAAGATGCTAACTTTTTGACAGCAGCATCGTACTGTCTCAAAGTTGAATCCCTTTTATCGGATTCCAAGAAGAGAATATTCTGAGGGTCAATATTCGCATCTCTTTTTGCCGCAAACTTCATGAAATCCATAAGTTAGGGTTTTGAGAATCCCTGAGGAAGCGAACACAGTCTTCGTTTGTACTGACTGGGAGAGCTTGGGATTGGGGATCCGAAGAGGACGACAAGGCCCCCCAGCTCCAGAATTAGGGATACCAATTGCTCTTCGGCCAGTCTGGGGCTACTAGAGCCACTTGACCCTTGAACGTCCTGAGTTTGTTTAAAACTTTCATAAGAAGATTCACTGGGGGAAAGACATAAATCTTCTTCCAGTTGTTCCAGTCTAGAGCCAGGGCGTCCGTGGCATAGGCCAGAGGGTCCAGGTTGGGGGCTACATAACAGGGAAGTTTGTGATTCGCTTGAGATGCGAAGAGATCCACCTGTAGCCCTGGGACTCTTTGAAGGATCCATTGGAACGAACTGTTGTCCAGTGACCATTCCGACTCTAGGGGCACTGATCGGGATAACGCGTCTGCTATGACGTTTCTCACTCCAGCTATGTGAGTGGAGGAGAGATGCCAACTGAACTTGTCTGCCAGGGAGAAGATGGCTACCATCACATGATTTAGATGACGTGACTTGGAGCCTCCTCTGTTTATACAATGTACTACCACTGCGCTGTCCAGAACTAGCTTTATGTGGGAGCACTTTGGTGGGCGCAACCTTTTTAGAGTCAAGAACACTGCCATTGCCTCCAGTACGTTTATATGGAACTGACTGAACTGAGGTGACCAAGTTCCTTGAACCTTTTGGACCTGTGATACCCTCCCCAACCGCTTAAGGACGCGTCTGTGTGGATGGTAATCCCTGGTGGAGGGAACTGAAGGGGTACTGACACTGACAAATTCTTGACTTTCGCCCACGGCCGAAGACGATTCTTTAGAATCAGAGGGACTGAGGATAGTTTGTCCCTGGCCCTGACATTTGCTCGTGAGCGCCAGATTTTGGTTAGGTCTTTCAGTTTGGCTTTCATTAAGACGTTCGTCACTGATGCAAACTGGAGAGAACCCAGGATCCTCTCCTGAGCTCTCCTTGACGCCAGTTTGTGACTTAGAAATTGCTTGACTGACTTCGCTATTTCTTTCCTTTTGGTTGATGGAATCGACAGAGTATGGGAGGATAGATTCCATTGAATGCCCAGCCACTGAAAGTCTGACTCTGGAGTGAGTCTTGACTTGGTCCTGTTTATCTTGAAGCCTAGATATTCCAGGAACTGAATCACTTTCAGTGTAGCTCTGTTGCATTCCTCGACTGTTGAAGCCCAGATCAACCAATCGTCGAGATACGCTACTACCATAATCCCTTGTGATCTGAGTTGTTGCACTACCGCTTCCGCTAGTTTCGTGAACACCCTGGGTGCCACGTTGAGTCCGAAGGGAACTACCTTGAAGGAGAATGCCTGGTCTCCTATCTTGAAACCCAGATACGGACGGAAGTGTCTTGCAATAGGGATATGATAGTAGGCGTCTGTAAGATCGATAGAGGTGGTGACGGCCCCACGGGGAAGTAAGGTCCGCACCTGTGAGATCGTGAGCATCTTGAACTTGTCGCAGCGGATGGCTAAGTTTAAGCGGGACAAGTCTAAGATTACCCTTCTTTTTTGTGAGCCTTTCTTTGGCACGCTGAACAAGCGACCTTGAAATTTTAATCTCTTGACTCTCGCTATAGCTCCTTTCTGAAGGAGGTCCTCTGCGTACTCTGTCAATACTTTGGAAGGAAGTTGACGGAAAGGTCTGGATGGAGGTGGGTTCGTCAACCAGCTCCAACCCAGGCCTTTTGACACTATGCTCTGAGCCCATTCGCTGAAGTTCCACCGGTGGCGAAAGTGAAACAGCCTCCCTCCTACCTGAAGTTCTTCATTGGTTATGGTAAACCGCCTCGGCCTCCTCTGAAGTGCTTTCCCTGTTAAAGGGGCCTCCCGATCCTCTCCCACGAAAGGAACGCTTACCTCTGCCTCCCTTACCCGAGCGGTCATACTTCTGTGAAGCTTGACTCTCGAAGGCTTGATTGTAAGCTGGAGAGATGGCGTAAGAGGTGGAGGGCTGAGGCTGAGGGGATATCACATAAATTGGCTGTGATTGAGCCTTAGAGGTGGAAGGTTGGGCTGTTTGCACTAAGGGCACCGCTGGAACTTGCTGAGGAAAGCGTGGCTGCTTTTTCTGGTAAGGATGGAAACGCCTAGTTTTCCTTTGTCCCTTACCTTTAGGTGTTAGGTCTTGTCTCCTCTTAGCCGTAAGGCCCCAACGGTCCTTAAGGCTCTGGTTCAGCCTCGTAGCCTCTGACTGGACTTCCTTCACCATAGCTTCTGGGAAGAGATCTGCTCCACCCCAGATGTTAGACGAGAGTAACCTATTCGGCTCCATGTCGAATGGTTGCCTCTTGTAGGACATGCTTCCTACAATTCGTTCTAGCAGTGGCAAACTCAAACATATCCGACTGTACCGTTTGAGTCAGGGCTTTGGTCATGAGCTTAAAAAGTGGTTCTGAGCCATAAGCTATGGTTGCTACCTCGGACATAGCCATAGAGTTAATAGATCTGGCTAATCGCGATTTCGCGTCAAATTCAGCCTGAATAAGGCCATCTGGGAGCCTGGGTAGCTTTTCACCAAACTGCTCCATAGCACAGTCCGGTTTGAGTTTGCCAGCTGAGAAGGTGTTTGGCAAGTCCTCCCACAATTCTCCGGCTGAGGGGAGCAACGGAGATGTGGGATCTGCTTCCTTCAATTGAGGCATGGGTTCCCCCTTCTGGGCCGCTGGGATGGTAGACCTCGCGATCTTTGTCAGGAACGGGAGCGGGGTACTCTCATCCATTGTGAAAATGGTAAAGGGACTCTTGAAAGGTTGTATCCTGGTATTAGAACAATCCATGTCCTCTAAACATCTGAGCCATTCTCTCTGAGCCTGGTCTCGTGAATAGAGGACTGTCTCCTTTGGTACCCTATCATCCCGTACCATGGCTGAAGCTGTAAGCCTTGCGTAGCCTATGAACGGAGGCTGGAGGTCTTCCGGGAAGAACTCGAAGTCCTCTATCCTTCGAGTTCCGAATTCCGGTATGGAAATGAGACCGTCTTGGAAGGGGGCGTATGCGCTACTCTCCATGGATTGTTCATCGAGAACGGAGTAGCGAGTCATACGGAGGAAGCTGAGTTCCACTCGTATTGGAAAGTGGAGGAGAGGCTAGAGGGGCTTCTCTCAGTCCTGCTATAATGGAGTCTTGGGAAGTAATCCTATCCGACAGACGAGAGATCATTTGTTCCATGCTACTCTTTAGGGACCCAACCAGGTCGCCCACCTGTTGCAACAGGCCAGCATTGGAGTCCAAGGCCGGAGCTGCTGCGGAGGAGGTGGAGGGGTGGCTCTGAATCGGAACCAAGGGTAGCGGAACTGGTGACTCTGCCGGGGTGCGAGATCTCTCTCTGGAGGATTTACTCCTCGAGGACTTAGAGCCGGAGCTAGAAGCTTTAGACCTGTCTGCTCCGGGATTCGCAGCCGGAGACTTACGTGAGGAGGATGACGCCGAAGCCGACTTCTTAGACGACGACGACGCCTTAGTCAAGGATTTCACTGCTTGACCCTTGACCTTAGGTCTAACCGAAGCGTCAGGAGGAGTATATAATTCATCACCTGTAAAGCCTTGGAAGGATGGAGAGGTTGCAGGAGTAGAAGAAACAGTTACACCCAAGGGTGACCCTTGGGTGTCCACCCTACTTACCTCGACCAACAGGTCGTCTACACCTACCATAGGTTCCACATTAATATCTAGAGTCGCGACGTCCGTGGAGATATCCTGGTCTTGATCAGTTAATGAGGCAGCCAGCTGTTGTTGGATGAAGGCGATAGTAGGGGCCGCCTCTACTGGGTCGACGTATCCGTCGCCTTGCCTCCGGGGAAGATTAACAGCGCCAACCGCTTCTCCAAGATGTAGGGCATACCCTTGGCGGCGTTCTTCCCAAAACCGCCGACCCAGGCCCGCAGGGTTGCCAGTGCGGTATCCTTCACTGCCGGCGCCTGGAAGAGAGGGCGTAGATTAGATTTAAGAATCACTTAAAACTAAACTTAAATTATAACTTAAACTTAGATGCCTTAAGTTAAAGTGGATGATGAAAACTTAAGCACTAAAACGGAAGCGGAGCAGCTACCGGAGATGGGATACTCACCCCTTCTAAAAGCTGGCTCACCAGATCGTAACATATGGTACACGTTTCATGGTACCAGACCTGGATGTCCCCGTGCAGCGTCGCGCATGGAGCATGGGACCGGCAAACTTCGTGTCCACATGGGTCCTGAAGTGTGGCGGCGCATCCCGGATGCTCACAGTTGGTGGCCTGTAAGTGGGAAGATACATGAGTATCTTAAAGAATAACACTTACAGGCTAAAGGACAGAAGAACTCCGTTGCATGCCGGAGCTCGGAAAAAATTTGGGCATAACCCCCCCCTGCCTCGCCTGAATAGGCTATAATCCCGGAGATATCCGGTAAGACATGTAAGGGAGGGGGGGAAAAGGTTTAAGGTACTTAAGATAAACTTATAGTTAATCTAATAACGCTTAAACCTAAAACACAAACGAACCGGACCAAGTCCAGTGCGTGGCGGAGTTTAGTAACTCAGCAATGCGGTAAGGTTAGCAGGGACCCCACCCACTGTATGTTCCGGTCCACTCTACCTAGGTGGGGACTATAACATCTTCCCGCTGGATGCCAGGACTCCGATCAGGAAAGGAGTCCTAGCAAGGTCGGGAAGAGCGAGGAGACATACAGGCTCGAGCGAACCGGAGCGACAAGGAAGCAACGGATGGGGGGAAAGGCCAGTACCCCCCACCACATCACCACCGGGCCGGACCGAGAAGCCGGAGAGGTCACGTCCAGTCAGGGTCTGTCCCGTCTCCCTGGCCCCTCCGCCTGGGGGGAGAGAGGGAGGCATGCTCGGGTATGTGGAGCGAGCGCGTGGGCAGACCGACCCACCCTCCCCCGACTCTATGGAAGAGCGGGAGGAGGGGGAAGGGGAAGGGGGACTGGGCAGGCGTCTGGCTGTCTCGTGATCGCGTAGTGACCACGAGGCGGTAAGACTAAAATAAGATAACTAAGCCTAGGGACCAACCAACTGATCAGAGAGATGCTATCGGGAAGCAACTGAACTGAAAGCGGTAGCATGGAGACCTACTGGGCCAAAAACCGACTGATCAGAGAGATGTATAGGAAGCAAAACGAACTGATGAGCGGTAACATAGCTCAAGAGCCAGGACCTAGGCTAAGCCAGACGCCTAACTAACCTAGCCACAACAAAATACATGGTATAATAAAATAAAATAAAAGAAAGAAAACAATATAGTAGGAGAAAAAATCCAGGAGTGTACGACTAACCCGAAGGAAAGTCTACATCAAAGCTAGTCAGAGGCCGATACTAAGAGCCGGGACTAGGGTCTGGAAAGAAGAAGCCTACATAAGGTAAAAGACATGCATGCATGACAAACCTGAGTAGACAGTACCCTAAGTAAAATGGATAATAAATATAGAGCGTATATAGATAAGTGGGGATGTTCTAGGTATGGGAGACCGAGAACGAACCCACCACGCGGCAGAACCATGCTTGCCTGCTTCCGACCCCGAGTTCGTATTTATACCTAAAAAACGGCAAATACTGATGAGGGCCGGAAAAGACCAACTAACCATAAATACTGAGTACTTAACTTAGCTGCTGCAATAGCTGCACGCTCCATCATAGATAAATCCAACGAAAGGGCACAAAAAACACAGAGAGAAAAAATATCACGTGTGACTCGTGTGCGCTAACTGAAAAGGATGACCACCAGAGGCGCAGCAGTCGGCAGCATGGGATGGAGTAGTAGTAGTACGAGCTGCTCACTCTGTGGGTCGGCTCTCTCATGGAGGGTTTTTGTTGTGGGAGATTTCTATTGGTATTGGCTCGTGGTAGTGGTCTCACTCGCCTAGTGTTCATACCGACACCCTCTTGGAGGGTGAGCGAGTCAGTTATACTGACCTTTTTCTTTATTTTATTTATTCTCTGGTATGTGTTAGTACATTTACCCTAGAAATAATAGATTAAAGATATTTTGCGCAGCGACACGAGCTGAGCCCAGAAAATATATTTGTATTTGATCAGTTTTATATAAAATAAAGGCAGATGAAAGATTATTGTATATGGTAGCATAATTTGGTGTACAGTGATGCTCAAATCTCATGCTACATGACTCCATAGGATTTCATTCAAAATTCACTAACTGGCAACCTAGCATGCTCCTTATTTATCTATTATTTCAATGCGGAAACGCGATTATTGCATACAATATGAACATAATATGTTTCATAAGAGTGAAATCTGTCATATATTTCAAAACTGTAAGAAAATGTCACGTGTATCAAATTTCAGTAAAAACTTTCAAAACATTTTCAAAACTTTCGTTCACACATCGCTGAAGCATTTGACCAAAATGAAGTCGTCAGCAAGCATCAGTTCAAATAAATAAAAGAAACACGAAAAAAAATTGTCATAACATTAACCTGTTAAGCGTCCCCCCCGGATGAGCTCGCTGCTAACGTACCGTCACACTTTTTTTGTAATTAGCGATCATAGCACTGATGATAGTTTTTCAAAGTTAATATTGATTTTTATGCTTATTATTCATACTGTAGTTAAGTGTAGGAAATTATTAAATGTTGGAGTAAAAACAAATTAATACTACAATTATTTTATTTCAAAAGACTTCATAATCCTGAATGAAAAATATTATACATACATGCACTATTATTCTTTCGTATGCCAATCTCTAAAGCAAGGGGCTACACACAATCCTACTTCACAGTGTCAAACCATCCATCTATGTACTCGTGATGGTGGAGACAAATGTTCTACATTCTCATATAGAAACTGATTTGCAAATCTGTTTGTTTCTTTCATGAGGTAATCAATTATTTCATAATCAAAATATTTCTCAAAATATTCCAATGAGTTCTCTTTAACCTCAACTGTAAATTTCACGCCGGGATCAGCAACAAAAGTAGAAGGATCTCTCTCTCTCTCTCTCTCTCTCTCTCTCTCTCTCTCTCTCTCTCTCTCTCTCTCTCTCTCTCTCTCTCTCTCTCTCTCTCTCTCTGAGTCCAGTCACTCTGCAAAGAAAAATCATCTTCACTCTTGCTATTGGAAGAAAAGTTTGTATCCTCATCACTGGAGGATTCAGAACTAGAGCTTTCATCATCAAATAGGTCATCGATATCAGACTCCTCATCTAGTATTTGATTGATCTCACCTGAAGAAATACGCCTCCTCTTTGGGACATTCATTGTGAAAGAGGCGAAAATCTATTTGTCTTGATAAACGCCCGAAGCGTACTAAAAGAAAACCAGCAGGGCAAGGCAGTTTTCTAGCATAAGCAACCACCAGGAAAGAGTTGCCAGGCTTGAAATAAGTTTCCCGTGTGCTGAGAGTGTTACCAAATGATGTTCCCACACTTTCTATACGAGTAAACGTATTATTATTTGAACTTAGCAGCATAAAAAAAGAAAATCAGTTCAAATCACACAGATTATGAATTATACCAATGCATAAAAGGGATCATATTTATATAACCAAAAGGAAAATTGGGCTAGCTGTGAATTCACCAAGTTTTTGACATGTATGACATTATAAAAAAAGTATAACACTACTTGGCAACATCACGTTGAGTCTGAGAATCTGGACGATACAAAAAGAATCATGTCGCATGAGATTTGAGCACCACTGTACTTAGTAATGCCTTGCTAGGTGTGAATTTTATGAATACTATGTCTCACTTGCCTCACACACTGCCAGCAATTCAACCTTCCTTGAGTTTCCTCTTGTAAATAGTACTGATACCTTAGTTTTATATAAGTACCTTACCAAGTAATTACATAGCTATTAGCTTCTATCACAGCAGCTCAAAATTTGAAAATTGCAGTTATCTTTTTTTTTTTTTTTTTTTTTTTTTTTTTTTTTTTTTTTTTTTTTTTTTTTTGTAACTAGCCTCTTCCACTGTCGGGGGAGAATAGGTACAACACAGTTAAAGAGCTCAATTTCTTTCTGCCAGTCAATTACTTATCATCTGTTGTTTAAGCAGCTCTTGTTTGAATTTTTGCCAGATGGTTGTGGCTTTTGCTATCTTTGGTAAAGTATTCCCTCTGCTTGGTAGCATGCTGATTAAAATTAGCTTAGTTAGTTTTGATAATGACTGTTGTTTACTGATTGTGACTTTAGTAATAGATTATGTCTGACACCAGTTTGACTATCAAGCATTACAGCAAATGTTGCAACACCAGACTACCTTCATCTAAATGCGACTCGCACTACATGTTGTCGCTGCAGAAGGCAGATTTGTTCAATTGCAATACACTCCCTGAACACCTGAATTAGCCCTTGTCATTGACCAGCCCGAACTGTATCCCCACAGATTTACCCACAAAGTGGGTAATTTAACTGTCAGCACTACCAACGCTGCAGGTAAAATCTAGTCAAATGAGTTACCTGTGTTACCGTTGGCAATGCTTTTGCAAAGAATGGCCACCAGAGGCCTGCTTCTTCAATCGTTTTCTGTTCGTGGTGCTGTTAGAGTGTGTCTTGCGACACGCAAACTTTTAGGGTTTTTTAGCCCAACCCCCACACATATTTGGCCTTGGAATTCTGGATTACGACCTTGGCATTGTATTACAACAACACACCTGGTTTTTCCTCTGGTTTTTTTATTGATTCGGACCTTCTCCTTGTACAATCACCTCTCTATTAACGCGAAGGTTTTGTTCCTGGAGAGCTTGCATTAATTAAAGACGCATTATTTAAACATATTTTTCCCATACGAAATAACAGGAATAAGGGGGTTACATTCCTGGACTTGGGGAACTTTGTGCTTTTTTGCTAAGTACAACTGAATTGGATAACAGCGACATCCATTTGGTGTATTTCAACCATTGTACGATAGTAAACAATTACCGTAGTTATGTTATAAACAACGTTATGTAGAATAGGACTGTTATATTTTTATGTAATAACTTTATTTGCTATAGACCAAAGATCAGCAAGTTGTAGCTGAAGCTGAAAAAACTGTTCAAGCTGCTAAAGACTGTTATCGTGCATTGGCAACAAGGATAAACTCCATTAAAGTTATGCCATCAAACACTTATCGCCCCCCCATCAACCGTAGACTATGCCCGGGTGTTGGGGGCCGTAAGTTTGGGGCTTTCCGCTCTTCTGTGGAGGTAGATCCTCATGATTTTTGTGCTCGATGTCGAGGGCGTGAATGCTCTCACGCCGAGACTTGTGATACTTGTATCTTTTGGTCGGAGGCGCAGTGGGAGCGCTACGGGGGGAGGAAGAAGCCGCGGAAGCCAGCTAAGGAGTCGTCAGAGGACTCCCTTGCTACGCCCTTGGTCACCGATTTGTCTTCTTCCTTTCTCCTTCCAGCTCAGCTCCCTCATATGGCTCCTTCCCCTTCGGGGGAGGTTTCTCACTCCCTCTCCTCCCTCAATCATTCGAGCGTAGAGGAGGGGCCGAGATACCCCGACATCCAGTTGTACTCGAGGTCCTCCGTTCGCTCGGGCTGGTAACTATCCCCCCGGGTGAGGGGGGACCCCCACTAATCTACCCGACGTTTCCTCCCTCAGACTTGCTGACCATGGGCGATGATCTCGGTAGGGCCTGGTACTCGCTGGGTCTGCAAGGGACACCGATGGTCCAGGGGCTGCTTAGTCATCTGGCGAGAGGGGCTACGTCAGTTATGCACGGGCCTACCACCACGACTACCACGATGGTATCCACACCAGGCTACGCTGCTCCGCCTCACCTGGTGTATACGCAGCACGTAGCCACGGTGACCCCAACAGCCGCTGTGCAGGCTCCGCTGCCGGAGGTTTCCTTGCCCGTTGCTACGCCGCCTCCTGGTTTTCCCGCTCCTTCCACAGCCCTGGACTTCCGGTGTCCCAAGAGCTCACCGCTAGACCTACCTCCTGTGCAGAGGATGCTGCCGGTTCCTGCCCCGCCTCCTGTTTCTGATTTCGTTGCCGCTCCAGCCTTGGTGCCAGTTCCTGCCACCATCGTTCCTGCCTGTGGTGTTGCTGCTCCCACCCCAGGTCCTTCCGGACAGGTGCAGGGCAGTTGCTTCGGCAACTGCCCTGGCTCCGTCCTGGATTGAAGACCTGACAGTGGTGCTGAGAAAGCTGACGAAGAGGAAGAGGAAGAGGAGGAAGGTGTCGTCTTCGTCTTCAACGTCTTCTTCGTCGTCGTCGCCTTCTGCCGCTTCCCCTTCAATTTCTAAGGCCCCCAAGCCGAAGAAGAAGAAGGCTGCCTCCCCCCCAAGAAGTCTCATGCCGAGACTTCTAAGGGCCCGTCCCGCTCCAATGGGACGGTTGGGACTTCCATTGGTCCTCCTGTTCCTTCGGGAACGGGGCCCATCTCCTCTTCCGCAAGGAAGAAGAAGACGGGGACCGGAGGAGTGTCGGCTAGCACCGGCACTTCCTCACCTGGCGCCAGAGGTTCTGCCTCGACGCCAGGTACCGTCTCGGCCTCTCGTTCGCGAGAGTCATCGAGTGTTCGCTCACCTGTGGGTGACCGGACAGCCAAGACCCAGGCATCCGAGTTCTCTTGGCGCCAGGATCCGGGCACGGGACGGAAGACTGGAGGGAGTCGCTCAGGCGACTCTCACCAGACCAGTGATCGCTCTCGTGGCGACGCTCTGGTACCCAGGGTTGATGTGATGGTCCCAGACCGCTCGCGGGCTGAGGCAAGGAAGCAGTCCCCTCGGTCGCCTGAACCAGCCGCGGCGTGACGCGCCGTGAGGATAGGCCTCACTCCCACCGCGACAGTGGACTCTGCAGGTCCCCTGACCGCCGCTCCTACCGGGACCGGGCAGAGAGGGGAACCAGCAGCAGGTCTTCTGACGCTCGGGACCGTCGCCGCTGTTCTCGGTCCACCCACTCTCCCCGGGAGAGCCATTCGACCAGGCCTGCAGACCGATCGCCACCGCGGGTTGACGATCACCTGCAGTCCCCTCAGCACACCAGCTCTGCCGGTGGGCGCGGGGGTAGCGTCAGGTCTACCTCCCTGATCCCTTCAACTTCCTCGGGGTTTACCGGGAAGAGCGAGGTGATCAGGAGCGATCACGAAGGGCATGCCCCTCGTGATCCCGCCATGACACCCTACGAACCTGGCACGGTCCTCGGACCAACCAGATCGTACTTGCAAGTGGTAGGAGGAGACCAGGAGGGGTCTGTCGTGGTTCCTCCTTTGGAAGGATGAGGTTCTTGGGAGGCATTCTCGTTGGAAGGGCTTGACGGTCCGTCTTCACAGGATGCAGTCACTCCCGAGATCCAGAGGTCGTTCGCGGAGGTAATTGCGCTGATCCGTCAGCACAACGACCTCGGAGAAGGATCGCTGCTCCCACCTACCGAACCCACATCGGGCTTGGAGGCGTTCTGGGGACCTAAGAAGGAACCCAGGACGGCGGTGGGTCTGCCGCGATCAGCTTTGGCTGACAGCGTGCTGGGCCAGGTGGACGCTCTCGTCTCCGGACAGGAGGGTTCGCTTCGGTCCAGTAGGTCCGCTAAGCTCCTTCCTCCACCTCTACAGCGACAGAGGCGCTTTTATGTGCCTTTGGAGGACCCTCTGCCGCCCAAACAGGTTAACCCAGAGCTAGCCAGGCTAACTTCGGGGGTGTCTCTGCTGCAGCTCCTGTCGGAAAACCTCTGGTTCTCGCAGCAGGAGGCACTTGCCTTGGAGTCTACTGCAATGGCAGCCTTCCAAGCAGTCTCATGGCTCAACCTGTGGTATCTCACAGTGTCGAAAACCGCGGCCTTCTTAGGGAACATCACTCCTGAAGGGGACCCGGCTTTCGTGAGACTGTGCCAGTCTGGGGGTAGGGCTATCGCCTACCTGGCATACCAGACGGCCAACCTGTGGCCCAACCTGGTTCTTCGGCGTAGAGACGCTGTTTTCACCCGAGTGACCAGGGCGGCCGGGCATGAGGCAGCTCTGGGTCTTCGCAATGGACCGGTGCGGAGCTCCTCCTCTCTCTTCCCAGGAGAGATGGTGGACGCTGCGGTGGAAAAGTACGGCGCTACTGGACGACAGTGACCGTTTAGTACACCACCAGGCAGTCTCAAAGGAGTCTGGTCAGGGCCTCAGCCTCGAGTTACTGCGGCCAAACCTAAGAGTTTGGTTTGCGCTTCCTCTGCGGCCAAGACGATCGTATCGTCGAAGCCCGAAAGGAAAGGCTCTGCCTTCAACTTCTTCTAGGGGCGACCGTCACCAGCCCTCCTTCTCACGAGGGGGGCCAGGTAAGAAGAAGTCGAAGAGAGGTGGGAAACGCTAGGGAAGGTGTTCCCCCTCACCTGCTGCCAGAAGTGGGGGGTTGCCTGGCGAGCTATTGGGCAACATGGCAGCGCTACGGTGCGGAGACCTGGATAGTAAACGTCCTTCGGGAGGGATATTTACTACCCTTCGAGTCTCGGCCACCCCTCACCTCCAACCCGGTCCATCTCCAGATCTACGTTCCTGGGTCGACCAAGGACATGATGCTTCGGCAGGAAGTAGAAGCCATGCTGAGCAAATGAGCTGTGGAGATCGTTCAGGATCAGTCGCCGGGCTTCTACAGCCGCCTCTTCCTTGTGGAGAAGTCTACGGGGGGCTGGCGCCCGGTGATAGATCTCTCTCCCTTAAACCGATTCGTTCGCCAGACTCGGTTCACGATGGAAACAGCACGGTCGGTGCTCGATTCCATTAGGGAGAACGACTTCATGCTTTCTGTGGAATTGAAGGACGCATATTTCCAGATACCCGTCCATCAATCCTCCAGGAAGTACCTCCGCTTCATCCTCGACGGGACGGTGTACCAGTTCAGGGCACTTTGTTTCGGTCTCTCAACCGCCCCACAGGTGTTCACGCGAGTGTTCACGCTGGTGTCTGCTTGGGCCCACTCGGTAGGGATACATCTCTTGAGGTATCTCGACGATTGGTTAGTCCTGGCGAGCTCCTGCTCACAGTTGCTGAAGGACAGAGATCGACTCCTCGAATTCTGCCGCGATCTGGGAATCGTTGTGAATCACGAGAAGTCAGAGCTCGAACCCAAGCAGAGGATGAAGTACCTGGGCATGCTGATCGACACGGCAGCAGGGCGAGTCTTCCCCGCAGATTCGCAGATCAGCAGGTTCAGGGAGGCAGTAAGACAGTTCCTGTCTCGACAGGAGCAACCGGCTCAGCAGTGGCAAGTCGTGATCGGCCCCCTGTCGTCTCTCGAGAAGCTAGTCCCTCACGGGCGTCTTCACCTGCGGTCTCTTCAGTGGAAACTAAAGGAGTGTTGGTCACAGGCAAGGGACCCTCCCTTCTTCCCCGTGTCCCTCACGGAGGAGGTGAGGCAGGACCTAGCCTGGTGGCTGGACGACAGGAACCTCGTAAGAGGAGTGCCTCTTCGCACTCCCCCCGAAGATGCTTCTCTTCTCGGACGTATCGACCGAGGGATGGGGCGCACACCTGGAGGAGTTGCTGACTGCAGGTGTGTGGGATCATCGTGACAAGCACCTTCACATCAATGTCCTGGAGCTCAAGGCAGTCTTCCTCGCTCTGGCCTAGTGTCCCTCCCGTTGCACCAGTTGACGCTGCAGGTGCATGATTGGGCCACGGCACACTCAATAGAGTTGTCGGCTCGCTACATTCCAGGCAAGAGGAATGTGGTAGGCAACAAGCTCAGTCGTCAGGATCAGGTGATAGGAACCAACCGAGTGGTCCCTTCATCCAGACGTGACGGAAAGGCTGTTCAACCTGTGGGGGCGCCCAGTCGTGGATCTGTTTGCCACCCGGCACAACAGAAAACTCCAGGTTTTCTACTCGATCTTGCCGGACCTATGGGCAGCTGCAGAGGACGCCCTTCAGCATCCGTGGGACAACCTCTTCGCCTACGCCTTTCCCCCCGTTCTGTCTGATTCGCAAAGTAATCAAAAGGGCGCTGATCACTGCAAACCTTCGGATGATCCTGGTGGTGCCCAAACGACCTTAAGCCGTTTGGTATCCGGACCTGCTGGCTCTGCTTGCCTGAGCGCCGAGAGAGATTCCCCCCTGGCACAACCTTCTGTGCCAGCCACACGTGGAATGGTACCACAGATCCGTCGAGTCCCTGTGTCTTCACGGCTGGCTTCTATCCACCATCTCTTGCGAGTGAGAGGCTTTTCTCGCAGCGCAGGGACAGAAATGGCCGGATACCTTAGACAGTCCTCTGCGGTTGTCTACCAGGGGAAGTGGTCCATCTTCTGTGGTTTGTGTCGTGGACGGGGTCTATCTCCTCTCAGAGCCTCTCTTGAGCAGGTAGTGGATTTCCTCGTCTTTCTTCGCCAAGAGAAGCTCCTCTCCGTCTCCGGAATTAAGGGCTACAGAGCCGCCCTGGCCTTAGTCCTTAAACTGTGAGGTGTGGATATCTCCTCTTCTTTTGAGATCTCCCTCCTGATGAAGAGCTTCGAGAGGTCTTGCCCACCCAGGGAACTCAGGCCCCCGGGGTCGGATGTGACTCTCGTCCTTAGGAGCTTGACTCGCAGACCCTTCGAGCCACTCCGAGAGTCGTCAGACAGGGATCTGACCCTCAAGACCCTCTTCTTGCTGGCCCTGGCATCGGCGAAGAGAGCAGGTGAACTTCATGGTCTTTCCTTCAACGTCAAGCATTCCAGGGGATGGGGATCCGTGACGTTCGATTTCGTCCCGAACTTCGTAGCGAAGACCCAGAATCCTTCGGTCCCTGACAACCGGTTTGAGTCCTTCATGATCCCCTCCCTGAAGGATTTCACCGATAATGATGCGGATGAGATGCTGCTTTGTCCTGTGAGGGCGCTACGGCGCTATCTAAAGAGAACTCGGCACCTCAGACCTGAGTGTCGACGCCTCTTCGTTAGCACCGGGGTTACTAAGAAAGAGGTTTCCAAGAACACTTTCTTTCTGGCTGCGTGAGGTGATCAGGAGGGCTTACGAGACAGCTGACAGTGACGACACCTATACCCTTCGTCCGAGAGCCCACGAGGTCAGAGGTATTGGTCCAACCCTTGCAGACCCTTCGTCAGAGAGCCAACGAAGTCAGAGGTGTTGGTCCAACCCTTGCGTTCCGCAAGAACTTCTCCGTGGCACAGGTTCTGAAGGCAGGGGTTTGGGCCAACCAGACCACCTTCACTTCTTTTTACCTTCCGGATATCACCCACAGGTCCTTGGTTACCTTTTCCTTGGGACCCGTGGTGGCTGCTCAACAAGTAGTGTAGTCTGGTGATCAGGCTCTCAAGTTGCCTCTATGCATATACAGTATGGTAATTATTAATATCAACTAATTCTCGGTTGTATGCATATTGACATATGATAATCCAGTATGAAGAGAATTGATTAACATTAAGAACGGTTCGCCTAGCGTACACAATTTGAACACGAAATAAGAATTGGATCGTATGATAATTCAGTGGAAATATAATTGAACAAAAATGAGTTAATTTTTTCGTTGTGCTGTACACTAAATTGCAATGATTTTGGTATATAACAAATTGTAAAATTATCAAAGCAACACAGAGAAAATGTTATCACAAAATGATGCATGAATTCGTAACGCGTGGATGTAAAAACAAGTTTTTTCAAAAATTCACCATAAATCAAAATATTGTGCTAGAGAATTCCTGTTTGTTGCAAAATGAAGGTAATTGATTGAATAATACTAGACTGTAAGTGTTTTAGCTTACAATTACAGTTTTTGACCATTTCGGTTGAGTTAAAGTTGACCGAAGGTCAAATTTTTTCTATTTATTGTGATTTATATAAAAACATTTCAAAACTGATAAAAGCTACAACCATGAGTTATTTTTTTTGTATTCTACATAAAATTGCGCACATTTTCATGTATAACACTTTATGTAACGCTTAATAGAAAACGGTGCTAAAATTACGACAATGTAACTAAAGAAATTCTGAAATTTTCAGCCAAGTTACCGTGTGCTGAGGTAAGGAAAAAATTTTTTTTTTTAATTCACCATAAATTAAAATAATGTGTTAGAGACTTCTCGTTTGTTGCAAAATGAAGGTAAATGATTGAATGTAACTAGAATGTAAGAGTTTTAGCTTACAGTTGCATTTTTAACCATTTCGGTAGAGTCAAAATTGACAATAGGTTTAAATTTTGGCACATCGTGATTTATATGAAAATATTTTAAAACTGATAAAAGCTATAACCATGAGTTATTTTTTGTTGTATTCTACATAAAATTGTGCACATTTTCATGTATAAAACTTTATGTAACGCCTAAAAGAAAATGGTGCAAAAATTACGACAAGGTGACTAAAGAAATTCTGAGATTTTCGGCTGAGTTACCGTGCGCAGAGGTAAGGAAAAAGTTAATTTTCAAAAATTCACCATAAATCAAAATATTGTGCTAGAGACTTCCCGTTTGTTGCAAAATGAAGGTAAATTATTGAATGTTACTAGAATGTAAGAGTTTTAGCTTACAATTGCGTTTTTCGACCATTTTGGTCAGGTCAAAGTTGACCAAAGGTTGAAATTTTGGCACATTGTGATTTATATGAAAATATTTCAAAACTTTTAAAAGCTACAACCATGAGTTATTTTTTGTTGTATTCTACATGAAATTGCACACATTTTCATATATAAAACTTTCTGTAACGGCTAATATAAAATGGTGCAAATACGACAAAGTGACAAAAGAATTTCTGAGATTTTCGGCCAAGTTACCGTAAATCAAAATATTGTGCTATAGACTTCCAATTTGTTGCAAAATGAATGAAGGTAAAAGATTGAATATTACTAGAATGTAAGAGTTTTAGCTTACAATTGCGTTTTTCAACCATTTCGGTCAAGTCAAAGTTGACCAAAGGTTGAAATTTTGGCACTTATCATGATTTATATGAAAATATTTCAAAACTGATAAAAGTTACAACCGTGGGTTGTTTTTTGCATAAAATTGCACACATTTTCATGTACAAAACTTTACATAACAGCTAATATAAAAGGTGCAAAAATTACAATAAAGTGATGAAAGAATTTCTGAGATTTTCGGCCGAGTTACCGCTCAGAGGGAAGGAAAAAAAATGTTTTTCAAAAATTCACCATAAATCAAAGTATTGTGCTAGAGACTTCCAATTTGTTGCAAAATGAAGGTAAATGATTGAATATTACTACATTGTAAGAGTTTTAGCTTACAATTGGGTTTTTCGACCATTTCGGTCAAGTTAAATTTGACCAAAGGTTGAAATTTTGGCACTTATCATGGTTTATATGAAAATATTTCAAAACTGATAAAAGCTACAACCATGGGTTGTTTATTGTTGTATTCTACATGAAATTGCACACTTTTCATATATAAATCTCTATGTAACAGCTAATATAAAACGGTGCAAAAATTATGACAAAGTGACGAAAGAATTTCTGAGATCCTTCGCTGATGCTTTCTAGTGCGAGAAGAAAGCAATTCACGCTTGTGCGCCTGGCTTACGCTTATAAACAAAATGACAGCGTGATCCGTGAACTCCCAGCATCCCTTAAGGCCCTTAACCCTCTTACGCCGAAGCGGTAAAAAAAATTGTCTCCCGTGTGCCGGAGGTGTTTCAGAGTGAGCGCGGAAGCGGAAAAAATATTTTTTTCAAAAAATCACAGCGCGCTTAGTTTTCAAGATTAAGAGTTCATTTTTGGCTCCTTTTTTTGTCATTGGCTGAAGTTTAGTATGCAATCATCAGAAATGAAAAAATTATCATTATCATATATAAATAATGCGATATATGATACCACAAAAACGAAATTTCATATATAATTGTATTCAAATCGCGCTGTGCGCAAAACGGTTAAAGGTAACAAGTTACTTTTTTTCGTTGTAATGTACGCTAAATTGCAATCATTTTGGTATATAACAAATTGCAAAACGATAAAAGCAACACAGAGAAAATATTATCACAAAATAATGCATGAATTCTTAACGAGCGGACGTAAACAAATATTTTGTTCATGAAACTTACCTGACAGATATATATATAGCTGTATTCTCCGAAGTCCGACAGAATTTCAAAATTCGCGGCACACGCAGTGGGCGGCCAGGTGGTGGTACCCATTCCCGCCGCTGGGAGGCGGATATCAGGAACTATTTTCATTTTATATTATATTTTTTCTGTCGCCGGTCGGTAAAAGCAAAACTGTTTACAGACCTCCGCCTAGGATTTTGAAACTTCATTAGCCGCTTAAGTATCCTAATTATTCTTACGATTATTGACTTGGATTTGTGGCTAGGCATACGCTATCGTAAATTTTTCATTGCATTTGATGTCTGAGGCTAGTTAGCCTAGTTTCAGATTTTGTTGTCTTGCATGGGGGATGGTGAAGCTACCGGAACTTTCGGTAGACACTCGCTTAGTGTATATGGCGTTTACTTGTTTTCTTTGCATAAGTTCAATGTAATTAGTGTAATGTGTGACTGATTACGGAAGAAGTAGGATTCATGTACGCATTTTAGAGCGTGTTAGAATCAGGAGTTTTCCTCCACAGTAAACAGAAGTTAGAAATAATGAACCTTCTAACCTCCTGTAGATTTTATTTTGCCTAACCCTGTGGTATGGCTTACGGGCCTAGAAGAAGTGTCTGCTAGAGGATTACATCAAGTAATCTTAGACTAAAGTGCTCGCTCTCCAATCAGTGTTGTGAAGTGTAGTGCCCTTGTGTTGTGGAGGGGGCGTCAGATCGGCCCCATAATGCCTCTAGGCCTGGACCTCTGTCGGACTCCCAGGACTCAGGGAGAGGGCATGTCGAAAGCCGCAAGAGGGTTACGGGGGCTCCCACCGATCTGGCGTCCTTCGGCAGAACCTGTTGACGCTTACCAGGCTGCTAAAGATCGTGCACGCGCACGAATCTTGAAGGATTGCTTCTCGTCCTCCGAGGCGTCCTCCCCGCGCAAGGGTTGGAGCTCTCGGAAGGACTCGCGCCCTCTAAGAAGCTTTAGAGAAGAGGACGCTTCACGTCCTCTCTCTCGTTAGGAGGGAACGTCAGATCGGCCCCATAACGCCTCTAGGCCTAGACCTCTGTCGGACTCCCAGAAACCAGGGAGAGGGCATGTCAAAAGCCGAAGGAGGGTTACGGGTTTTTCATGCTGATCTGGCTTCCTTTCGGCAGGTCCTGTTGTCGCTTCCCAGGCTGCCGAAGATCGAGCACGTGCACGAAGCTTCAAGGGTTGTTTCTCGGCCTCCGAGGCATCCTCCCCACACAGGGGTTGGGGCTCTCGGAAGGACTCGCACCCCCTAAAGAAGCTTTAGAGAAGAGGACGCTTCACGTCCTCTCTCTCGTCACGAGAGGATGAGGAGTAAGAGAACCACATTTACCCTTCCCTTTTAGGAAGAATAGCACTGGCTCTTTTTCTAAGGGAACATTTAAAGGAAAAGGGGCTCATTCATCTTGCCAGAAGAGTGATTTAGTGATTTGAGCCTCCTGCGAGTGAACGCTCATGTATATATCATTTATACATTATTAAGGAGGCTCATTCATCTTTCCAGAAGAGTGATTTGAGCCTCCTGCGAGTGACCGCTCAGTATACATCATTTATACATTATTAAGGAGGCTCATTCATCTTGCCAGAAGAGTGATTTGAGCCCCCTGAGAGTTGAACCGCTCAATGTATACATTCATTTATTTAACGATTATTAAAGAGGCTCATTCATCTTGCCAGAAGAGTGATTTGAGCCTCCTGCGAGTGAACGCTCATGTATATGAACGCTCATGTATATATCACTTGTACATTATTAAGGAGTTCATTCATCTTGCCAGAAGAGTGATTTGAGCTCCTGCGAGTGAACGGCTCATGAAGTTAGAGCTGTTTCAAACCTCGCTAGCATTCCAAAAGAATTTGGTAATCAAGGACATTCTTGATTCCACCTTTTGGAGGAGCAACTCAGTATTCGTCTCCTCTCTCATGGCGCTCCGTATACGTTATGTAAACGTTTCGCTTTACTTCGAAAAGCAAGCTGATAAGTTTGACGGCCGGCAAGCTGCTTTGCACAGTCAAATAACTTATGTCTCTGGTCGGCATAAGAAGGGCAATTTAGACGTGAGGAAGCTTTTGGAGGTGCTCGACGTCCTATAAGTAGAGACATTCTCCAGGACGCTTCGGCAAGCACCTTGCGGAAGACGAAAGCCATACGTCTTCCTTTAGTGTTCACACTCTTCAGGAGCAGCGTGCGGCTCTCCATGGAGACTCGCATGAGGACGTCCCTTAAAAATATTCAACGTCATACGCAAAACGCGGTTCGTCATAACATTGAGATGGTTGGCAAGGTCGCTCGCCAGGAACGCCTCTTGGCGGGCCTTGCATGCATCAAGGCGCTCAACGAGTTCCTCTCTGAAACGTCGTTCAGAAGACTTGGTGTTCTCTGCTCAGACACGCTCGTAGCTAAGCAGCGGACGTTTTTTGAGGACGCTCAGCAGGACGCTAAGCAGGACGCTTTTGAGGACGCTCGGCAGGACGCTTTTGAGGACGCTCAGCAGGACGCTTTCCAGGACGCTTTTGAGGACGCTTTTGTGCACATTCGCCAGGACGCTTCGGTGGAAGCTCGGCAGGACGCTTTGCGAGAGAAAAGACTTGTAGAAGGCGTTTTATTTGCTGTTCAGGACGTTTCTTAGGACGCTTGACGCTTTATAAACGCTCGTCAAGAGGAGGTTTTTTCAGGACTCTCCACAGGACATTCCTTTACAGAAATTTTTAAAAAGGATTCGGAGTTAGCGGAGAGATACCCGAATTTTTTCTTCGATCCCTCTTTCCTCTTCATCATTTCTCTGAGAATCGGGAAGATTATATACTCGGATTCCTGGGTGACTTTCCGTCATGTTAAAGGGTTTTCCCCTATTAGCAAAGTGCTAATAGTTTTGTCTAGTAAGGACGTTTTCCCCATTGTCAAGATACTAAACGTTTTGTCATTTAAGTGGGGGACCCCTCATAAATGGGGTAGTTCTCATTGACATAGATTTTAACGTTTTTATCGTTTAAGCGGATAAACTCATTAACAAATTTCGAAGAGCTCTCATTCATTTTCAGAGGCTCATCCGGGGAGTAAGAAAAGACTTGTAGACTAGATCCAGGAAGTCTTATGTCCAATATCATAGAACTTTGAACGGTCCTTTCGATCCTCGGTTCTCTCTTGATGATCTCTATTCGAATATTACTCCCTTTTTCTTGGCAAAGAGTCAAGGAGTTCTTTTAAAAAGTCTCATTCATTAGAACGTGGACAGTCGTTTTCCTTTCTTTCTCTCTTCCTCGTCGAGAAAGATGTAGTAGAGAATTCGATGTTCAAATTACTACAATACTTACGTAGTTTATCTTTGCGTCATTTTGCTAACGCATGGGTCAAGTCATATACGCATATAGTATTTACTCTGCGGATAGAAGCCGAAAGAACTGTTGTTCTAATGTATTTATTTGACACTCCCTTCAACCTTCCAAGAGTTTTCGGAGTAAGAATAACTATTCAGGTATTGTTACGACAACACCAACTCAGATTCTGTATTTAGCGAATTTTGTTCGTTTAAATATGCCTGCTTGAGAGTTTCCTTTTGCTCGATAATTTCATACCTATCCCTTCGTAAAAGGAGTAGCTGGCAACTCAGGCAGATAGTGCGAGACGATGAACAAGGCTGCTGTTACTGTGATGTGATCTACGCAGTACCGGCTAGCTCGGTGTCATGCGGCGTTTTGGTTGCGTCTCTCTGCAATACAATCATGGATTTTAGCCTCGGGTTGAGGAAATTTCTAGTAATCATGAATGAACATGCCTTCCGTTTACTTAGAAAATTTCAACAAGATATCTCTTATACTTGTTCGGTGCGGGTTTACCGCACGGGTAAACAGATCTCTGTACGAATCTACCGCGGCATAGCACTATAATAATGCTCTCCTGCTTATGCAAAGTGCAGCCTTATTTAGGGAAGGAAGCAGGCTGAGTGAGGGAATGGATGAGTTTGCTGGGGACCATGTTTCCTCTGGAGAAGCTTGTTTTCCCTGAATAAACAGCAATTCAGACCTCTACAATTTTTCCTCACGAAGAAATTGGAATAACATCAAAGATCTTGTAATAATTCTAATTTTCTCTCAACGGCTTGAGGATCACCTCGGGTGATAGCGAGAGGGTGCCAGACATCCGAACAGAGGAACAGATGTTCTGGCACATTGTCTGAAAGAATTGGAAGCCAAATTGGTCGGCTCTCCAGTTCCTCGAAGGGTGAGTTTGGATCGAGTGGCCCAAATCATCTCGGATAATTTCTCAGCTCTTTCATAGCTCAAGAACAGAGAATTGGTTATGGGCTTGGGCACGGAACGTAACGGTCCTCAAGAGGTTCGTTAAACTAGTGCACGTCCGTGCGGTCTTCTCGATCGAAGGCAACAACTACTGACGTCTGAGTAATCCTCACTTAGAAGTATTTCGAAAGTGAGGAGAGACTGAGGGCGTCCTTTCGTTAAGTTTTTCGTAATTTTGAAGACGAAGGAGCTTCCTCTTAAGTTGTTCCCTTATTCATGATCCTAGAGGATTAGCTTTAGTCGCCACATGTTGGCCTCTAAGAGGTTGGATTCACAGAGGTCAGGTAATTCAGAGAATTGTCCAAAGACCCTTCCCGAGAGAATCGGTGTAATCTAACTTCGTCACTTAGTGAAGTATCTAATATCTCTCCTCTCTGAGTCTGAAGGCGTTCAGACTATCGAGAAGCGATAAGATCTTCTAGATTAATGGCAGTCTCTTGGCCAAGGCAAAGCAGTGCTGCCTATTTTCAGTGTTCAATCGGAGCGGGCCGTTTCTGGATAGTGAAGGGAAATGACTGTTCCAACTCGACCTCTGTGAATTTCTTTATGGTTCTATCTTTCCGTATGAAGTACGAGATAAGATAGAAGTCCTAACTATTGTAGAATATGCAAATATGTTGTTGACGGCCTCTAGGCTCAGAGATTCGGTTCTGTCAAACAAACAAAGCGGTTCAAACGATCTCTTTGAGGTCTGGGGAGATCTTGAAATCTGGATCGCAGGTTCCGGCATGGAACTTAGACGTAGTCTGAGTTTCTGATGCCAAAAGCATTTCGAACCTATCCTTTCTGCGAACTTAATACACTGACCAGAAAGGCTAACATTCTAACCGCTCTAGCCACAGCAAAGAGGGTTAGTGAGCTTTTAGCTATCATCAGAGGTTTTAGCTTTAAAGGACATAATGCGGTCTGTCCTCTAAGCCTTCCGTTCTTGATAAGAACGAAAACCTGTCTAACCCTTGACCCGAAGGTTTGGAGACCAAGGGTATGGCACAAATTATTGGGCAAAGGCATTAGAGAGTCCTGTGCCCTGTCGGGTCTCTCAAGTTTTATCTTAATAAAACTATAGTAAGTCGAGGTCAACGGACAATCTGCGGTGTTTCCGTAAAAGACCAGACTGGTTCATGTCCAAGAACACCCTGGCATTATAGTCAAGGAGTTCTTTTAAGAAGTCTCATTCATTATGTTTGCATAAAGATTTGAGATTTTTTCTTAATATGAATGCTCAAGAGGTGAGGGCGCGGCCTCGGAAGCATTTCAACAGAGCATGACACTCAGTAACATCCTGAGTGCCACGCTTTAGCGAAGCAACTCTGTGTTCGCTTCACACTCCGACGGGATGTGAAGACGACATTTGAGATCTGTAAGTCGCTAGGACCATACATTATCCGTAGATATATTATTGGGGGCAGCAAGCAACACGAATCCTATCCTATAGAAAAGGGATAGGTGTGCTTTTAACTTTGAAGGGTTGGTCGCTTGAGGCGCGTTCCTTTTCTTTAGCCTAGAAGTTATGGAACTAACTTAATAGGTTAGGTCAGGTGGTGGTTTTAGCTTCGTTGCCCTCAGAAGTATGGTCATATGGTCTAGTCACATTGTGGTCACGCCCCTGTGACAGATTCATCTAGAGCGCACCAGCATTACAGGTCTCTACCTCGCTGGCAACTCTAGTAACGCAGAAGCAGACTTTAGTGACAGTAATCACGAAGTCGGCTATGCTAACAGGTGAGGAACCAAGATGTATATCATCAACTTAATTTAGTTTCCCAAAAATCCTATTCTGTCTCTTCCCACCATCCGAAGGTGGGATTCAGCTATATATATATCTGTCAGGTAAGTTTCATGAACAAAATGTTATTGTTATAATACAATTAAGTTTGTTCATACTTACCTGGCAGATATATATAATTAAAGTGCCCACCCACCTCCCTCAGGAGACAGTGGCACTGATAAAATATGAATAGAAAATGGGAATAGTTCCTGATATCCGCCTCCCAGCGGCGGAATGGGTACCACCACCTGGCCGCCCACTGCGTGTGCCGCGAATTTTGAAATTCTGTCGGACTTCGGAGAATACAGCTATATATCTCTGCCAGGTAAGTATGAACAAACTTAATTGTATTATAACAATAACATTTTTTTTCAAAAATTCACCATAAATCTAAATATTGTCCTAGAGACTTCCAATTTCTTTCAAATGAGGACAAATGATTGAATATTACTATACTGTAAGAGTATTAGCTTACAATTGCAGTTTTCGACCATATCTGATGAGTTAAAGTTGACCGAATGTCGAATTTTTATATATATTATATTTTTTATATGCAAAAATTTCGGAAATAATAAAAGCTACAACCTTCAAATGTTTTTCATTTTATTCTAAATGAAATTGCGCACATTTTCATATATAAAACTCTATGAAATGCCTAATAAGAAAAGGAGCAAATATTCCGAGAATGGGACGTACGCATTTCGTAGATTTGTGGCGGAGAATCCGCGCGCGGAGGGAAGGAAAGATTTTTTTTTTAATTCACCATAAATCTAAATATTTGCTAGAGACTTCGAATTTGTTTCAAGATGAAGATAAATGACTGAATATTACTAGACTGTAAGAGTTTTAGCTTACAATTGCGTTTTTCGACCATTTCGGTAGAGTCAAAGTTGACCGAACGTGGTTTTTTTTCTATTTATCGTGATTTATATGCAAATATTTCAAAAATGAGAAAAGCTACAACCTTCAATAATTTATTGTTGTATTCTACATGAAATTGCGCACATTTTCATATATAAAACTTTATGTAACGGCTAATTTAAAATGGTGCAAACATTACCACAATCGCATGTATGATTTTTTCGGAAGAGTTACGCGCAGATCGTAAAGAAAATGTTATTTTTTTATAAATTCACCATAAATCGAAATATTTTGCTAGAGACTTCCAATTTGTTGCAAAATGAAGGTAAATGCTTGAATATTACTAGAATATAAGCGTTTTAGCTTACAGTTGCGTTTTTCGACCATTTTGGTAGAGTCAAAGTTGACCGAAGGTTGAAATTTTGGCAATTATCGTTATTTATATGAAAATATCTCAAAACTGATAAAAGCTACAATCATGAGTATTTTATTGTTGTATTCTACATAAAAATGCACACCTTTTCATATATAATACTTCATGTAACGGCTAATTTACAATGGTACAAAAATTATGTCAAAGTGACAAAATAATTTCCGAGATGTGTCACAGATACTTTTTAGTGCGGCAAGAAAGAAATTCGCGCTTGCGCGCCTGCGTAACGATTGTAAACAAAACAACACCTTGATCCGTGAACTCCCAGCATCCCCCAAGGCGCGTGATTCAACAGTTTTAAGCTGGTAGGCCTTAAGTATTTTTCCGCAAATTTTAAAAAAAAAAACTTTTGAAAAAGTCGAACGGTAAAATACGTCCACTCGGCACACTGGAGACAAAAAATGTCGACGTAAAATACGTCCAGTCGGCGTAAGAGGGTTAATTAAAAAAATTTTTGCAAACTAGGCCTATAACTATTTTTCCGCAAATATTTTAAACAAAATTTTTGAAGTCGACGTACCGTACGTCCACTTAGCACCCGACAGACAATTTTAGTTGATGTATAATACGTCCAGTCGACATTTAATGGATGTGTATCGTCATATCGTAGTATAGGTACTAATATAGCAGTTAGTTGTTTGCTTTGAAATAAGCTGATGGCGAATAAGAGGTTGTGTCACCGTATTTAACTCATTTTTGCCCTGATTGGCTAGCTGTGACTGACGTAACCGCTCTTCCTCACTTATGCTATGTTTGTCGTCTTGCAGAAAAAAGGTCTTTTAACTATGTTGACGTTTTAACATGGCTAATTGTGGTGATTTGTGCCATATAAATAAGAAATCATAAGTAATTTTTACATTTCATTGCTTTCCAAGAATATTCCCTCAGGTGATGGAAGTCGGTAGTATGACATCTTCATCTGTTCAGCAGGCGAATTTCTGCTAGTCGGGCTTGCAGTAATTATATTAAGCTTTATGTCAATTACAGTTACATATATATTACCAGTCATGTGATCAAATACAATTATACAACTGAAATTAATATTAAATAGAATAATTATCATAAGAAAATGTGTAATTGATTAAATTTCAATTAAATTAAAATTACAACAAGCTTGCCTAAATACACAGCCCCACTGTAAAGGGGGTGTGGCCTAGGCAGGCAGAGATGCCAACTAGTCAATTTCCTTCACTCCAGATGCAACCATCTCACTTGGTTTCAGTGAATGTTCTTGTTCCTAGTTAGCATAAATGAATATCTACATATTTTCCTTATATGGAACGAAGTCATGTTCGTCTTACGATGTGTTTTTAAGTCCAAATTTTACTAATATGTCTCATTGTGAACTACCTAGTTTTTTTTCTCTGTTAATAGATTGCGTAAATTTCAGTGATTCTGTTCGTTTTCACTATTTTTCATTGGTATTATGAGCTTTTACATTATTTATCTTTATCTTTTATCAGTGTGAAAACAACAGTAATTGAGCTCTTCATGCAAGTAGTTTTTTTTTGACCATGGTTGTGTTTGATTTCATATAAAAGTTTGGGAGTTTTATCCATGTTGCCAATGCATGTAATCATTAGCGGACTTAATATTACTTTATCAGCTTCAGCTACGTTTTGCGTTTAAAATTAAATTGCCATGATGATCTCACAGCAAGTAAAGTTATTACATAAATTATTCCAGTTCTATTCTACATGACATCATTTATAACATAGCTACAATACGTGTTTACTGTTTGAATACAAGAAACAGATGTTGCTATCGGATTTGGTTGTATTAGCAAACAAAGTGGTTTATCGTTCGGTGGTTCAAGGCTGTACACATTTATACAATGAATATAACGTTAAGACAATATACTTATTTAACTTAGAAGATGGTGTGAAGATATGGAGGTAAAGAGTTAGAAGGTTGTAATTTGGCCTCTTTTGCTGCCTTCCTTTTACTTTACCTCCTTTCATATTCTCTTTCTTCATCTTACTTTCCACCCTCTCCTAAAACTTGATTTATAGTGCAAATGAGAGATTTTCTTCCTGTTACACCTTTCAATCCTTTTACTGTCAATTTCCATTTCAGTGCTGAATGACCTCAGGTCCCAGTGCCTGCCTTTGGCCTAAAATTTTATATTTAACTCAACTCTCTCACTGCCTGATTGAACGCTGCTGCCTGCTCCCGCTGCACATGAGATATAGAAAGACTTAATTTCAAAATGTCGTACTGATATTAATTGCTAACCCCATCATAAAATCGAATTATCGCAAGATATAATCACAGTAGCTTGAATACTGACTGTATTCACAATCATGTCTTGAAGAATTTCCTGAATTTGCTAATGATGTTTGTCAAGATTATCAATTGGGAACAGAGTCGGTCTAGTTTCTTTCGCTCCTAATTTCTTATAAAACTTTTTCTGATGTCTTTACACAATCTTCTTTATCGGGTCATATTGGCAGGGCTGTCTTCTTAGCACCTTGCACGAGTCCTGTAGTTCGCAGGCTGCTGGTCTGGATGCTTCACAGGCAGTTGCGGAGTCTTCCGCAATTCCGTATATTCATCCTTTACTTTCGGCGTCGGTGACCCTGGTAGTTGTGACGCCAGATAACTCACAATCAATCAATCAATCATCCTTTACTTGGTTTGAGACGTAATGCCTTCCACGGTTCTTGCGGGTGCTACGGCAGTTGGCGATTTGTCTGCACCATTGTCGACTGTATCAGTACCGGTTGTATCCTCAGCCTTTCCTTTCAATAGGGTAGCTGCTAATCTTCCATCTTCAGTTCCTTTTTTTATGCTTTCAGGGTTTGAGACATAACATGCATACTGTACCGCGGTTATTGCAGGGGCTACAGCAGTTGGCAGTTCGTCTGCACCATCGATAGTACAGTTTGTGCCCTTGGCCTCCTTTTGTTAGGGTAGCTGGTAATTTCCGTCTTTGGTTCCCATTGGTTCCGCAGTTCGTATCCTGTCCGTAGAGGCACTTTTAGGTGCTGTAGAAATTGGTTTTCTGCACAACGTCAGCGTTAGGCACTCGGTGGTTACTCCAGGTGTGGCTTCTTCTTTTTTCTCTCCTTCTATTTCTTTCTCAACCTTTTCCTGCAGCTTTTTCTGTTCCTCTTCAAGGTGTTCAATGTGGGTTTGGCCTTGTTTCCAGGGCTTCTGGGAGTACTTCCTTCCTTCACTTGATCAGTGTAGCTAGTGGTAGTCTAAATGAACTTGAGAGTTTCTGTTGTTCTTTTAGATCCTTGAGGCTTGGCAGATCCCGATGGTCATGTTGGAATAACTTCAACTTCTTCAGCATAGTCATCTGCGTCAGTGAGCAGTAGAGAACTCGAAGGTCCTGCACACTCAACTTCTCCTCCATACATGAGATGCTGGATAGCCTAAATGAAAATATATCAATTCCGAGGTAGAGCAAATTGGATATTAAAGCACATTTGTAGCTCGAATGATTTATATGAATCACGTTCATGTGATAATTATTCATAACATGGCTACATTCGTCAAACGTTCGAATTGGCCAACGTGGTAGAGGGGGTTTCATATCGATTCTAATTACTAAAACACCGAGTTTGACAGTGATTTGTAAGCTCAGAATCGGTATAAACTTATGGCCTCGCTGTTAGCCGAATCGGTCAAGCTCTCAAACTTTATTTGTCACGTACTGAGGAACTTTTACCTCGTCCGAGAATCTTATTTGGTTTCCATTAGATGTCCATCTCGTTCCATTTCCAAAAATGCAATTAGTTTCTTCTTGCAAAAGGTGATCAGGTAAGCATTGGTTGGTTCTTCATCGCTTTCTGAGTCTTCGAGTTGTTCTTAGTGTCCGAGTGCGCAAAGTACTGCTGATGGGAGGTTCACAGTTTCCCCTCCATACATGAGAGATATAGAATACCACATGCATGAGAGGTTCTTCAGACTCAGGCGGTACCTTGGACTCAACACTAATGTTAAGGTACTTCCTCTGCAAGCATCCTCACCTACAGAGTTGGTCAACTAGGTAAGTAAATTTTGCTTTTACTTCCACGAATAAGAAGTATAGCTTACCACATGGGAGGTACTTCTGGCTCAGGTGATACCTTAGACTCAACACTGAAGTTTGGGTACTTTATTTGCAGCAAACATCCTCACCTACCGAGTTAGATAACTAGGTGAGGATACATACATCTATACATTGTGGGTTGATAATGAGTTTCCTGCGTATGCTTCGTGGACAGGTCAGGCTGAATTAGATTGATCCTACCTCCATTAAATGTTGTAAATTGGGCTAATTCAGGTGTTCAGGGAGTGTATTGCAATATGAAGTTTTCATAATAAAACTAATATTGTAATACTTACCTGAGCACCTGAATGATTCCCACCCTCCTCCCCACTTCAATTTGATAGTGAGTGATTCAATTGAGGAGGCAGGCCTGTGGTGGACGGTATTAGCAGCAGCGTTGCCAACGGTAACATAGGTAGCTCATTTAACTAGATTTTACCTGCAGAGTTGTTAGTGCTGACAGTTAAATTACTCACTTTGTGGGTAAATCTGTGGGATATAGTTCGGGCTGGTCGGCAACCAGGACTAATTCTGGTGTTCAGGTAAGTATTACAATATTAGTTTTATTATGAAAACTTCATTTTGATCTTAAATGTAACAAATGTAAAGATTGGGATCTGGGGAAGTTTAAATTGTTCCTACACAAAACAAACCATTAGTCGTTTACATTAGGAATTACTTTTGATGTAGCTGGAAAATGGCCACTAAACTCTTAAATAAGGTGGTTAGGCAGTAACTACTGTCTGGTAGGTGGGGATACCTGCCTTCCCAGATGTAAGCATTCCAGTTTGTTTGATTTCGGCCGTCATGCGATGCAGATGTGTTTTTGTGAGCTCTTGCCTGACTGTCGTTAAACTCACTTATCCCGGTGGGATCTTTTCTTTTACTTTTTTATATACTACTGAATATATGTACTATTGTGTTTGGTATTTATTAATATACAAACCCACGATTTGTGATACCTTTGCAGGCCTCTGTCCCCCAGCATGTGTGTCTCGGGGCCGGTGGCCAAGGGTTTAACATTCGCCCCCATCACATCTTCACTCCCTTTACTTGTAAGGGCGCGACAGTATACCTTTTAAGATTATTTTTGGGTGTTCCTCTTGCCTTATGTGCTGTCAGAGAGTTTGCCAGAAGGATACTTCGTAGGAGGGTTGCTAAGCATCGTTAAAAAATGTTTCACTTCCGATGGCGCCCTCAGTAGGTGCACCTTTGTTCCCATTTCTCTTAGACTTTCTGATCTCCTCAGGTTGGAAGCACTCTCACAGATTGATGACAGCCCATGGCTACCCCTCCTGCTGGTTTTTCTAGCTGGACAGGTAGGAATTCTCTTTCTCCATACCTGTTCTCATGACTCTCTCAGTTGTTTGAGAGGTGCAAGGTGGACAGAGAGAATTCCAAGTTTGTCTATTTTTTGGAATTCGGCTACAAAGGTTGGTATCTTGAGATCAATCCTTGCATTGTCTCATCATACACAAATCAAGTTTTTCATGCCTCAGGAAAACTCATGGGTTTTTTGGGGGGATATGAATACCCTTGATTTTCATTTAGCAGAGATCTTTGCACCGATTCATCAGCACATTGATCTCTGGAATAGGACCGTGGCTTCCCCTATGAATAATCTTAACTAATCGAGGTCCTTGCTCTTCCAGGAGAGACAAGGGTTGTCATAGGGGCACTGCAATTCCTTGCTTGTGAGGGCATTCTTGATTAGATGAATACCTTTTCTCTGGACAAGGTTTTCATTCAAAGTTTTGAGACAACCAATCAAGCTCTATACCCCTTTGCTGCCACAACAGGGGCTCTTGCTGTTTTACTTACTGCAAACGACATTCCTCACAACAGGAACACCAAGCCTGAAGGACATCATGGTAATGTCTCTCTAAGCAGTTTCATGACGGGATCAGTGATCCTTCACTTTCATTCCTGTAAGGAATTCTGCCTTATGGAGACAGTCCCAACCTGGGGTGGCTCTTCTATCCAACACCAGACAGAAACCTGTGGGTTCTGCTTCTCTCTTTTCAGAGAATTGACAGATACCATGGTAGTTAAGGTTTGTGACCGGGGGACTGCCTTGTCCTTCAGGTATTGGTCAAGACCTTTGAGGTCTCTATAACCATTTTACTCAACCTTATGGTCAGGACAGCCCTTCCTCAGTCCCCTAACAAGTCTCAGGCTTCAAAGAGCAATCATGGAAACACTTAGCCTTCTGTTTCTCTTCTAGGAAGAGGGCAGAAGAAGAAAGAGAATGCTCGTAACGGATGTTCTTCGTCTGCTGGTACCTTGATAAAAGGTTGCTTGTCGAGTCTCCAGACTTAACAGCAACATAACCGAGGCCTGGTAAGCGGATATCATTGCTTCCAGTCCTTATTCTTTTTCCTCTCTCTAATGATGAGGAAGGAATTAGGTTAGTGCTCGATCGACAAGGGTTTTGAATATACTTGTACATTCTCCTTGCAACATGTGTCTGTTGTCAGATGCACCAACTGAATAATAGGCGCATACCTGTAGGACTGTTGCCTTTGAGTGTGTGACCAATATGATAAGTATCTTCTCATCAAAATACTGAAACTTAAGTCAGCCTTTCAGGCCTCTTGAGAATTTTGGGATTTGATTTTGAGGTACCCAGTGGTGTTGTTAAGCAACAACAGAGTAGTGGCATTTATCACCAAATAAGAGAGTTTCATTTCTCTCCTGTTTTGGTTAACATGCAGGTGCTTGAGTGTAACTGAAGTACACTCGATAGCTCTATCAGTTGAAAACATTTCTGAATTTAATGGACTGGTAGGCAACTCAGCCTCTGTATTTGAGTGATGGGCAGAGTGCTGCTTTC
>NC_087208.1:73804158-73819158 GCF_015104395.2 Macrobrachium nipponense | reverse complement strand
AGATACATTAGAGGTAACACTATTTCGGGCCATGACAATAAATGCTCCTTTGCAAAGTCCCGATCGCAGTTTTAACCTTGAGTTTTTTGAGTTATATAAAATATCGAACCTCAGTGACTCAACTTAACTTTAAAAATATGGCTGGATTGCAAGGAATAACATGTCTGTAAAAAACTTTCATCAGGCTAAATGCGCTGACCAGGATTCCTCACTATTTCAAATTTTAGCAAAGAATGAAGTACAAACAGTTAATATTGAATGCAGTAGTGATAACTTGTCTTATTAGTAATCGCTCAGTTCCTAATAGTTCGTCATTCATTGCTTTATACGTAACCAGCAACATAATGCTAAAAACACACAATACGTTGCCGATGGTAATAAAGAGAAGGATCCTAATTATTACAAAAAGAAATAGAAACAGTAGCCTTTCAGAATCAAACAAGCAAACTCGGTTACTGTGTCACCTAGTCAAGCGGTCAAGGTCAGTCAAAAACTGCCGAAGTGTTCAAAGCATAGCAAATTCCACACAATAAGCGACTCTAGCAGAGTGGGGAAAAGCGATGTTGGTTTATACATACCGATATCTTTTGAATTAAAAGGATTTTTCCTATGAAACACACGACCGTATAAAGTAATCAGAGCAGGTTTTCGTTTTTTTTTAATACGTAAGTTATTATAAGTAGTGGTGGATAAAGCCCGACTGTACGCGCCGTAAAAATTAGAATATCTTGTTTATTCCTTTAGTACACGTAATATCCTGTATTTACGGACTCACCGTCTGTTGTTCGAACTTCCCTAATGAGAAGTCCGGATAAGCGAGCGTTTACAGATACCTCTATAGTTATAAAAAACATTGATCTGTATCTAGTGTAATTGTAAGATTCATCTAGGGGTATACAAAATATTATCTTACATCCTGCAAAATAAGGCGTGTTTATCAAATGAAAATCCTATAAACCTTCAAACCTATTGAAATCCGTTTGAACAAAAAGAGACAGTTAATCAAATAATAACTTATATAGAGGAACTATACATTTGTCTCATAAATCGTAACATTGTTCAAATGACCCAACAAAATTCTCCCACAACCGCAGTCGCACTTTGCACGCAAAATCTCGAGAAGCATGCACCCTCGAATGTCTTAGTGCGTGTAAAAAGACTTTGCTGGGATCTGAAATTTTAATCCTTCCCGACACTCTGAAGTATAACGATTTCCGCGAACAAAGCCCTAAAAGTATACATATCGTGGATACGGAAGTTATAAATATCGCATTTTTTATTGTTGCTAATTTTTAATCACGCCCAACCAGTCGTGGATGAATCTCTCTGTTAATCTATCTAAAGTAATATCCGTAAAGTCATTCAAGCAGAGGTGATTCAGCAGAAATTTTTTTTTATCTTTTATCTGAATACCAGGAAGTTTCTCCACTAGCGAGTGATCTCTGGGAAAAACGGATGTAATTTAACACAAAATACGGCCTAAGGACAAACATAAACCTATATACGTACCTTCGTGTAGACTCTCAATGAAATTTCAAAATAGAGATAAATGACGAAGTTGACAAATGTTAGTAATAGGAGTCATTAGGAAATCACATAAGCCCATATAATTTTTCCCTCAAACGTCATGCCATAAAAGATCGGACTTGGCGTATCTGCGTAGATTTCTGTCGCTTAAACAAGGAAACGACTTCCGATAGTTTCCAGTGCGATGTACCGACGACATCTTATCTCTGTTAGGTTAGAATAAATTTTTTTTTTTTCACCAACTTGGACTTACTTAAAGGCTTTTACCAGATACCATTACCTAAGTGATTGTACCTCATACACCGTTTTCAGCACACTCAGGGGACATTATCAATTTTTACGTATTCCTCCGGCTTACGTTGCGCCCCAATTACAATATAGTGTTTGGAGACTTTTAGGGGATAACCTACATGCCTATATGGATGATCTTATAATCTTTTCTAAATACCTTAGAAGTACATTCACATAAACTAGAGCTAGTGCTACAGAGACAAAGACAAATAATCTCAGAGTAAAGTATCTAAAATGTGAGTTTTTAAAAACCGGACATGTTTATCTAGGTTTTATGTGTCTAGTCAAGGTCTTGAAGTAGTCCATGGTAAGGTGTCGGCTATTCATAACTTTCCGGTACCTATTAACGTAAAAGGGGGATACAGCACTTTTGCGCTGTAGTGGGTATTACAATCGTATGCAAATATGTAACTCTTCAATCATGACAGCTCCTTTAACAGATCTTACGAAGAAGAGCGTAGATTGATTATGGTCTAAAAAGCATCAACAGGCGTTCGATATCTTAAAAGCGGAATAATGCAGCTTACCTAACTTAAAAATCCCTGATTTAATTAAGGAATTTTTTTTTTATTGCAACAGACGCCTCAGACCAAGGGGTAAGAGGGTATTACTTCAGTAATATGATAAACAGTTCTTCCCTATAGCTTTTTTATTCACGTAAACTAAAGCCCTCTGAAAGTAAATATGCAGTAATAGGCAAGGAAGGGCTAGGTATCTTTAACACTAGTACATTTTAAGTTCATAATCTATGGCTATCCTGATAAAGTCCTTACTGAACATGAGTCCTTTACCGAGTTTTTCAAAGGCTTTAATCACAGTCCAAAAGGAACTCGGTGACAAATGATCATTCAGGTCTTTGGAGCCAAGATAAGATATCTACCTGGGAAAGCAAATATCATAGCTGACGCATTATCCCGCAATCCCGCACCATACCGCAAAGAACCATTAATTAGACTAAAAAATATAGAAACATCCGTACCTATTGTTAAAACCGTATCTAAACAAGAAAATTCCTTAACCCAAGAGATCGCGAGCATTGAATATCTGGGTTGGAGCGCAGAACTGTTACAAACTGAACAAAGCAAGAGTCAACAGACATAACCAAAACAATAAACACTTCGAACGGAAACAGAGTCAGCAGCAATAAACATCAAACAATAAACACTTCGAACGGAAACAGGGTCAGCGGCTAAGCAAAAACAATAAACACTTTTGAGCAGAAACCCTAAAGCAAAAGTACATTTAAAGTATGTGTATCAGAATAATGTAATCAAATGTAATATTATATGTAGGTCTGTGACGAGGAAAACCCGAAGAACACAGCAGATGACTAACGACCAGGTAGTAGTAATAATCTCTTTCATACCAATCGTCCTAAACTGGTTGCATTCAGTCATCCAGGGTTTCCTACTATGTCACAGAAAGCCAAATCACTATTTTACTGGCCTACAATGGTTACAGATATAAAAAGCACATAACTGATTGTAACACGTGTCATGAAAACAAGGGACACACTAAGACACCTGTCAGTTAAGGGCCTATCCTGTGCCAAATCAATCCTTGAAAGAATATACGTAGAATTATTAACAGAATTACGAGTCTGACAGAGGGAATAAACACTTCTTAGTGTTAATAGTTCCTTGACACGTTATATAGAATTAATAGCACTAAAAACAAACACTGCAATTGAGTGCGTTACGAATATTTATGAGTGCTAAATCAGTAAATATGGAATTCAACACATAATAATCTGTGACTCGGGTGGTGTAAATCAATAATAATCTCCTTAACACGTTGTGTGAATTCCTTTCCATTAAGAAAACCAATAATATATTTTATCACCCAGAGTCAATCGGTTTGGTAGAATAACTGATAATTAAATAGGAAGTGTCAATGTCTTACGAGTTACAACTCGTGATATTGGATCCGAACTGGATTATAGCGGTTCTCGCAGTTTTAAATACCTTTATCATTTATATCTTGTATCTATAGAATTGATGCCGCAAGTAGCCTTATACGGTACGCCGCTAGAACACTTTTCCACATATTGAAGCCAACCAATAATTTATCAAATATATATATAAAAAAAAATATATAATAAATAAATATAAAAAAAATAAAATAAATATGGATACAAGTGGAGTCAATATAATACACTCCGTAAGAAGTCGGAAGGGTTACAATTTATAATAAAAAAGGAATCACGATAAAATCAATAAGCAAAACGTAACCATAGATAATTAAATATCCAAATATATATGCATAAAGAATTGAACTCTAACTTAACGCTTTATTAATGACAAATAAGCTAAAAGTTCAAAACACATATCCAAAATCTACTGACATATTGTCTGTTCCTGGTGATTTATATTCGTAGTCAATGAAAAAAAAAAATTAAATAAATAAATAAATAAATAAAATAAATAAAATAAATAAAATAAATAAAAGAGATTTTAAAGTCAGGAAGTCTAGAAGTGAAAATGTTATCTATGAAATAATCCTATATGAATCTTATACAGGGCTAATAATATATATAGAATTTGTATGGAAACCTTTTTCATTAGTTTCAATAAGGAATATTTAATTTAACATAATCATGCAGTTTTCCAACATGAAACTAATATATTGTTCAATTTTGGTACTGTTTTTTTTCAGACAGTCTTCTCATGTGGGTCGAGTATTAAAAAACAAAAAAAATTATCCTAAAGTCGTATTGTTACAGCAAGTAACGTAACTCTTAGCTGGCTGAGAGCAATCTCCTGCCAAGTGACGACGTCATCATTGCCGTATCAGCATTTGTTCCTTTTAACCTCAATAATCTGCTTACACAGGTTTCATCTGTGTGTCGTCTCTGCTTGCAGAAGCAGATTGACTGGAGAAAGGAATGCTTAGCCCGAACTTCTCATGGGCAAGGCAGACGTTAGGTACAGGTGTCTATCGGTATGCGCAATGCAACTTGCAATCATTTTAAAATTAATAAACAAAATAAGGAAATAGAATTTCTATAACATCAAAATGAATTAGTTTTTTCTGAACCTCATAGACATTTAGAAGTATCACGATATGGATATGGATTATTACTTGCAACATTAGCTTATTACAATCCAGGTAAATCACATTCATGGGAAAATGTCACATTTTCTTGAAAAACCCAAAGTTTATTTAGAAATTAGTTACATAGGGGTTTTTTTCGTTGCATCTCCTACCTATTAATAATGTTTTAAAGGTTAACCTCAGAGGATGCGCACGAGAAAATTGAATATGAAACTTTTGTTAGGGCACATAGAATCATGATTAATCTTCTCTTTGACTCTTATGTTGCCTGGCAATCTTACAATTAGCTCCGTTTTCCACTTCTTTGTCTAGTAACTTACTACCAGTAATATCGAATTTCTTTGAGATTCGTAATGATATCTATTTATTTTTATAATTATGGATATTTTTACAAGTCATCATAGACCTGGATAGGTTCACTCATTGTTAATGCCATGGATAAAAAAGTTTGTACAGCGAATTCATGTGGGTTACGTCTGGTCTAAATGGCTCTCTTCCCTCCCCTGTATTTGGATGTCGTCTGAATTTACTTTGCCCTTGTGACAAGTATAATTTCACTTGCAGGCTGATTAATGGAACCTGGTTACAGTATCCTGCAGTACGAGAGTTTCACATCGCAACTTCAAAAAAAATCGTTCGTCGCTGCGGACGACGGCAGTCGAGTAACAACCGCCTACAATGTGAAAGGAATAAGCACCATCATGGACTTCTTCGACCGACACCGTATCTCGTCGTTAATCTCGTTTTGATGCGGAACGCTCCGGCGGCTGTGGAGATCAACTACAAAAGGGACATACTTCCGACAATTACGACCCGAAGGATATTCAACTCTACTTTGCTGGCGAAGGACTCGTGCTGGGATGATCTATTCATCGCGAACGTAATCGTGTAGCTTAGGATGCAGAGAATAAGTATGAGCGCAAAAATAGAATGTTGGACCCGCCCAGGCAAATTTTCCCCTTGTTTTAACCCTGTGAAATAGGCCGTTTCATTGGGCTATAGGTGGTTGTCTGGAACTGTGTAATGGACGAAAAGTTGTTCGAACGCTAGTTAAAAGTGAAGTAGTATAACCTCGGTCATGTATCCTATATATATAACGTGTCTGTATCCTATATATAGTTTTAAATGATCCATAAATAACATGAATCTAATAACAGAAATCGAAATATAGTTTTTTTTCGCGTGTACGCACTAGGAATCTATATATAAATGATCATAAATAACAGAATCGAAATATATCTTTGCGTGTACGCAATAGGAATCTATTTAAAGTGCACATATATTAATCATAATTATATGATTCCATATACATATGTATAAACAAATCAGGTAGCCTATAATCAATCTATTACCTTTTTATGCAGTTATATATGAGTTAGTATATGGATTAATGAATCAGCTATATAACAGTTAGCATAAACATTAATAATTTTTATCAATTCATATATGAAATTTTTTATCAGTTAAAATATGATTTTTATCATGTTAATCTTCATTCTATGCAATTGTCAGAGTACATTAGTATTTTCTGTAGCATATGTGTCTTAATGAAATGAAGTGAAAAACTGTAGAATGTGTCTTAATGAAATGAAGTGAAAAACTGTATCATTATATATCACGTGATCACTATTATTTACCAATATCATTGTTTTATATTTTATTACTTGAATCAATTCATGTACACCATGAATTTGTATTTACTTATATATATATATATTCACATAGTGTCTGTATCACACTCCTATAAGTCAAATGCAAGTCAAGTTTGAGTAATATTCAGTGGTTGGTTTTGGTAGCTGACCGAGCTGATGTAAGTGTTTACATAATAAAAATATGGAATGTTAGTCCATATATATAAAAGTCTAAAACTAAAGAGGTCAACCAGATTGCTTGCAGGAATGTGATCAGACTAGAAACGCTAAAGATGACGTATACAATAAAAGTAGGCTAAGATAACATGCCGTCACCTGTAGTCATTCAATTGTTTATAAACATTAGTCCAAGCTCCCTGCTTGAGACAACTACGGCCTACGTGATCTGTAGCGTGTCTCATTTGATTGTGTGTTCGTATGAAACTATGTCATTTGTATGTATGTTCATATGTTCGAACTACTGTCTGTTCCTTCATAACTTGTAACAGAGATGGTAGACAGGCAGAAGAGAGTTAGCTATCGTCATTAGAAGACCTGTACCTCTTTACCTAAGCTTTATCATGTAGAGGAATAGGATTAGCCATCATCATTGGCAGAAGCGATCAAGCTATCGTTATTAGAAGACTTGTACAATCATATCTGATCTTCAGCATGTAAAACTTCAGAAGAATATATAATTTTTTATACTTCGTGTTTTCTACAAGAACCTCCTCACCATGAGTTTAACACATCGTCGTAATAACTAACAAGATAATACCGACTTCGTAAATGATCTACAAACCCCCAGACACTCCATTGAAGATGGAAGTGCAATACCAACCGACTTAGCGTAAGATTATCGCTAGTCTAACATTACCTCATAGGGTGCCTTATCATACAAGGCACAAGCCCTAATATATATATATATATATATATATATATATATATATATATATACAGGCAGTCCCGGGTTACGACGATGGGGGTTCCGTTCTTGAGACGCGTCGTAAGCCGAAAATCGTCGTAAGCCGGAACGACGCTTGGAAATATGTCTTAAACTAATAAAAAGTTATAAAAACCTTACTTGTAATCCTTTGGTACACTACATGTTGTTTCCTGTAGTTTTATGTACAACCTAGAGTTATTTTCATAAAAGAATGCTGGTTCTTGAAGGTAAAAACTATGTAATCCTCTGGTGACACTACATTCTTGAAGTTTTATGTACAACCTGGAGTGATTTTGCCAAATCTTGAGGGCTACAAGAACAGCTGATTACTATTTACGTATCATATAGACTAATTAAAGTAAACTTATCTTTAAATAGCCTTATATATTAGTATCAACAAAACATTTCCTGCTATGAGTCAGAGGCCGTTTAATGAAAACGAACACTTCTCTGTCCTATCTGTTCAGAAAATAAATGTTACGTCAATCCCCGAGACGGTGACCATTGTTGCCAAGGCGTCTCTCTCTCTCTCTCTCTCTCTCTGATCAAATTACACTGGAACTTTGACATACGATTGCCCTAATATACGAATGTTTTGAGATACAACAGAAAATTTGCGAAAATATAAGCTTTGATATACAACGAAATATTTGAGATACGATTTTGCGATGAGTGTTAGTTGTATAGGCGACCGATAAATGGCGTTCAGTCTGTTTGTTTGTTGGTGCTGCATGTTAACACGTCGTTGTTTAGTTCGTTGTATTTGCGCCTATTTTTCGTGTTATTTTGTCTATTTTATTATTAACCAGGTCTCAAAGCTAAAGACAAAGCAGGTGATAGAAAAAACCCAAGAAAATGATTTCGATGGAAGCAAAACATGAAATTATAGCAAAGCATAAAACCTTCCAAAGGCATCACCATATTTCTAAACACTACAAACTGATTAAAATAAAAAAATAAAATTAGTTTAGCAATGTTATTTCATTTGTGTTATTACGTAGTTATAGTGTACATACGTAAATAAAAAGAGAACAAATCGTTCCCTGCCACCCTTCCCTACCTCTTCCCCCTGCTGGCCTCACATCATCTTTTGTTGTGGTAAGTAAAATTCCTTTCTTTTTTTAATTGATTTTATTAACATTTATTATCATTTATCACATTGCTATGTTATTTTATCATTATGTGTGTTATTACTCGTTTATTTGTGTATAAATTGTGTATATTATATGTAATTTAGCTGTGTTTAGGTGTGGTTTCATACCGCTAGAACGGATTAATACATATTATTCATTATTTTAAATGGGAAAAAATGCTTGAGATACAACTGTTTTGATATACGACGATGGTAACGGAACAAATTAAATTCGTATGTCAAGGTTCCAGTGTACTGGATAATGTCTCTCTTTGGATACTTCGATTTTGCCAAATCTTGAGGGCTACAAGAACAGTTGATTACTATTTACGTATCATATAGACTAATTAAAGTAAACGTATCTTTAAATAGGCTTATATTATTAGTATCAACAAAACATTTACTGGCATGAGTCAGAGGCCGTTTAACGAAACGAACACTTCTCTGTCCTTACTCGGAGCGTCGGAAGACGCCTCTCTCTCTCTCTCTCTCTCTCTCTCTCTCTCTCTCTCTCTCTCTCTCTCTCTCTCTCTCTCTCTCATTGTAATCTAACCAGAAACTTCGTTTTGTTATTATTACTGGAAACAAGCAATGATTTTTTTCATTATTTGTGCTTTTGGACTGTTATATGTAAACTTTGCGCACCGCAAGCTAGTATGTATTCATTCGCTCGGAAACTAGTTCCGCATATGAGGCGTCACTAAAAAACATAGAAAAATACAACATAAAAAGTGTCGAAAATCATCATAACCTCAAAATTTTTGTTGTAATCTAACCAGAAACTTATTTTTATTAATATACTGTGCTAAACTATAAAGGAGTTTTATCATAGTATGAGTTTTTTAAAAGCGTCGTTAACTCGGAGCGTCGGAAGCGTCAGCGTCGTAACCTCGGAACAAGCGTCGTAACCCAGGACGGATTTTTCCATTGAATATTTAAGAAAAAGCGTCGTAACCCCGGAACGTCATAAGCCGGAACCGTCCGTAACCCGGGGACCGCCTATATATATATATATATATATATATAATATATATATATAATATATATATATATATATATATATTATATATTTTTTATATATCTAGATATATCCTATATATATATATTATCGCTATATAATAAAATTATATTATATATTATATATATATATATATATATATATATATATATATATATAGATATATATTAACTATATTATATATATCTCTTATATATATATATATATATGTGTGTGTGTGTGTATATATACGTGTATATATATATATATATATATATATATATATATATATATATATATATATATATATATATATATATATATATATATCATACATACATATATATATATCTAGTCTCCAGTCGGCGAAGATAAATATACTTCAGGGGGTACCATGATACATTAGTAGAATGCCATAGTTTATTAAAAACGTTTCGCACACAATTCTCGGTGCATCATCAGTCTGTGAACAATAAAAGTAAATACATTATAAAAAGGAATTCACAAAATTACAAGGTAATTAAAAATTAATGGTTTAAAAAGAAAAGCAGAGGTTAAAAAGTTAAAAAAAATATGTATGTACATATATCTATATATGTACATACATACGTACATACATACTTACATACATATACTTACATACATACTTACATACGTACGTAGACCCCCGGCTCCCGACCGTATTAGAACTCGACATAATCAGATTTAGCCACTAAATTTCCAATAAACTTTGTATCTGTGTTCAACCAAAAAACTGGATTCCGACCCCCAGACCATATGATGTTTGTAAACAAAACTGTTTCCGCCAGCCGCCGCTAGTTAGCATCATCCAGTGTTACCAAATGTAGCATAATTTGCAGAAAATTCCACAATTTCATACACAGCTATAGTGAATATATGTATCTTCATAGTGAAATTGCCTCTAAAGCAGCACTAACAAATGAGTTGATTGCTAAGATTGAACCCAACTAAGGAATGTTAAATTTTTGTGAATAGAAATACCCACAGTGGCATGACAAACGATCAGTAAAGTATGAATAATGTTTTTTCTTCATGAGTAAAGTCTGATTTTTTCCTTTTTTAATTTTTATTTTTTTCAGTAGTTATCAAAATTATAATTATGTCTGAAGTGATTTTCACACAATTTTCAAGTATTTATTCATTGTGTATGTGATCTGTTAAAGAAAAATGGTGTTTCAGTGGCATGATAATGATCAGTAATAAGTATGTTTTTCTATTTGAGTAGAGACTGGTTTGTTTGTTTTCCCTTTTTTTTAGTTTTAATTTTTCAGTAGAAATCAAAATGTTATATTTGAAGTAATTTTCACACATTTTCAAGTATTACTGCGGGCTATCTGTGTTCAAATATTTGGATATTGTTAATCTCTAAAATAATAGAAAAGTGTTTACATTGCATCTCACATTTTTCTTCTTCAAAATGTTTCCACCATTCCCAACTCCAAAATAAACCTTAAGTTTTGTCTATCCTCTCCTCTATATGAAAGTGATGAGCGAAAAAAATATTTAATCAAGCATCCTTGCTTGCTTTTTTTTTTTTAGCCGTAGACCTAGTCTAAAAACAATTCTCACACATGAGGCTTTATGTCTTACTGTAATATGTCAATGTTTACCTATGAGATTTGGTAGTGAAACCACAGTTGCATACATAACGTGCGGTTCGGTAGCAAGCAATCTAAGCTTTTTAAGCTTGCCGGTAAAGAAGAGGTTAGCCTTAGCTTAACTTAGAAGCCGCTGTGGTATACATAGTAATTATAGAAATTAAGTAGATTCTTTTATGTCTAATGTAAAAATATGTCAATGTTTATGCGAAATTGGTAGTGAAACCACTGTTACATGCGTAACGTGTGCGGTTCGGTAGCGAACGCAATCTTTAAGTTTATTAAGCTTGCTGGTAAAGAGGAGGTTAGCATTAGCTTAAATCAGAGAAGCTGCTATGGTATACGTATTATTTATAGAAATCAAGACGATTTTTTTGTCTACTGTAAAAATACGCCAATGTTTACGTATGAGATTTGGTAGTGACACCAGTTTACATATGTAACGTGCACTCGGTAATGAACGTAATCTGTATGCTTGGTTTGCAAGTATCTTCGTAAGGAAGACGTTAGCCTGATATTAAACTCAAGAGATGCTGGTACGTAATGGTATAGTAATTATAGAAATTAAGAAGAATCTTTTACTTATACGTACGTATATATGTACCATATTTATTTTCAAAGTCCAATAAGCTTGAAACCAGCCCTGATATTTGAAAAAAATTTGCCGCCGTAGAAGGCGCACCTTTTTTATAAGGATATTTATGAAAACAAAACCGTTAGTATCATAACATTTACTGAAAGATAATTTTAAAGTGATTTTGTATACAGTATTACAGTCGACTCCATATATGATTTACCATAAATTAATACCAAATGTAAACATTTCTAGGCTCATAGCGACGATAATTTACTACCATAGTCCCGCTATAAGCCACCAGGGCTGCGCTATGGTTTGTTTACATCCTTTCATGCCACAGCCTGCCGACTTAATGTAGGCAATTTTTCGTAAGTTTTTTATAACAAATATAAATTGGGTTTAATTTTAATATGTATTTTATTAATTTACTGTAATAAATTAGACTTGCTTTTCAATGTTTTATTATGTTAGCAACACGTTTTATGCCTACCCACTACACTACATTCTACTTACTAGTTACCTAGGTAGCCTATGGCGCTCGGTCAACAATCGGTTAGACGTAGGTCAGTTTTCTTTTGTATTATACATTTAAAATGGTGTTCGTATGGTGATGTCATAATGACCTTAAAGTTGTCATAATTTATGTCTGCATTACAGATTCTGGCATGATTCCTGATATTTGATTGTTCAGGGGTGGGTAATTTGCTTCCCATTCAGCAACTTACACCTTTATGAGCATCACATCCCACTTTGAGCAACCGGCGCATGCTTCCTATGTAGGTCTGATGATTACATCAGCAGCAATTAAATGAATATACTACACCAGATTGCATTAAGGAAGGCAATTTCTCTTTGTGTTTTAGGAAGCTACCAATGGTTCTAGGATTCACACAAGTGAATCCTGCATCAACTGCTGAATAATGGTGATTTAGAATTTTCTTAAGAGGTCAAAATCATCCTATCATGTATATATAATGTAATTTAATATAGGGAGTGCCTAAGTTTCTGTGCTAAATGGACTGCACCATATGGATGAAAAAAGTTATTGACAGTATTTTTGACATATTTAAAAAATAGGCCCTATGGGTAACAATTGCTATTAAAAAATCCCTCAAGAAATATTATTTCATCATGGAATAGTTCCCAACTTGATGTTAGGTTTATAGCCCTGTGGAGGGGTATCAAGTCAGTAAAGCATATAATTTAAAATTATAAAAACAAGAACTGTAAAAATTCAGGCCAAGGCTATTAAAAGTAGGTTTCCTGAAGATGCCTATGTTAAAACAATTATCTTTACGAACAACCATTGTGTCTAAAAAGGCTAATTGTCCATTTTCTTCTAATTCGCCGGTAAATTTAATATTTTGATGTTTAGAGCTAGCATACTGTAAAAAGGAATTGCTATGATGCCTATCTTTAAGTAAAACAAAAGTGTCAACTACATATCTTCGAAGGTATGTAGATGACACTTGTTTTGTTTAATCTATTTTCCCTTTTCTAACTCACTTCAAAAAAATTGAAGGAACATCACAAATTATCACTGTGGGTATGTACACAAATTTAGTTGTTACTGGAGGTCAATAAATGAAACATATAAAAATTTTAAATCAAAAAGTCAATTTTTAAACTCAAAATTTATAGGGCTTGCCAATCTTTTTTTTTTTGTCTCCATTGTGTAGTGCAAATAAAATTTTCAATACTGTTATTAATAAGCTGAGTAAAAATAATCCTATCGAAAAGAACGATTCAAAAACTTGGTGGCAAAAACTATTAAATAGCTTGTTAAGGTGTTCACAGTCTTTTTGTTTACAACTATTTCGTAGTTGGATAAATACCTAATTGTGTCAGAATAAAACTGAGAGTGATATAATGAAATTTTATAAACTTTAAACTCAACAAAATTTGGAACAATATCATTATGTAATTGAACAATATTGTAGAAACTGAAGGTCCAGACTTACTTTTTCTTTATCATATATATTTTTCCAATTCCTGACATTTCTGCAGTAGTCCAAGATGTGGCAATGTTGGCATGAAACATAGGACCAAAGTAAAGTGTGAATCTCATTGTATTCCTGTCCTTAATCTTCTTCATCATATAGCATATATATGTATGTATATATATATATATATATATATATATATATATATATATATATATATATATATATATACACATATACATATATACATATATATAAATACAGTGGACCCCCTGATTCGCGGACTCACACATTCGCGGATTTCTCTCGGGAATGTTTCTCCGCATTATTCGCGGAAAATTCGCACATTCTTGGTATTTTTCTATGAGAAATATCCACAAATTCTTGGTTTTTTTATGAATTTCATCATAAAATGCACTTTTTGTGATAAAACTATTAAAAAAATCAAGTATGAAAATTTGTTGTGGGTTTTTCCTGAGTTTTAACTAACAAAATAGGCTGCTTTTTGCATTTTTATAGGGGTTCCAAACATTCGCAGGTTCTAACTATTCACAGGGCGTCTGGTACGCATTCCCGGCAAATACGTACGGGTGGACCACTGTGTATATATGTATATATGTGTATATATATATATATATATATATATATATATATATATATATATATATATATATATATGATATATATATATATATATAAAGGATTTTGCCACGAAGGAAAAATGAAAAGCGAGATAGCCAAGCACTTTCGGTCTAGTCCGACCCTTAACTCAGGCACAACTGATGGTACAGAGGAAAAACATAGTCAAAGTAGGCTTAATATCCAAACTGACATTACAAGATTAGCAAAAAGGTCGATTTCACTCAACAGAAACGAGGAAACGCCTGAGGGCAGGATAAGCGAATTTTTAGGCAGCCACACCTTGGAGGATCATGCACGTGTTCAACAGATGATTCATCCAGAAAACAATACATTTTGAAAAAACGAGGCATATGCAACTTATTACCATGAAATTTACAAAAATGTTCCCCCCAAAAAAAGAATATAAATATATCAAGCGAAGAGAGAGAGAGAGAGAGAGAGAGAGAGAGAGAGAGAGAGAGAGAGAGAGAGAGAGAGAGAGAGAGAGAAATAATAACTATATACATGTGGGACTAATTAATAAGTCGTTCATTTGTTTTAAGGTCCTTCATAAACATTTTACAAATATACGGGTCCAAATGGTACAATCCCAGACTATAAGATTTAGGTTGTTTTTATTAGTGATTTGTATAATTGCTGTT
>NC_087208.1:73649158-73799158 GCF_015104395.2 Macrobrachium nipponense | reverse complement strand
CTGAATATGTTACTATCCAACTTCTTACAAATATTTTGGAAAAGTTTAAAATATTTTGGAAAAGTTCAATGCAAAATTTAAAATCCTATATATTTCGCAAACGTATCATTGCTATTATCTTTATATTGCATCTGAAGATATTATAAGATTCTTTAGTAATAAGTTTTTGTATTTTCCAATTAACAGAAATATCCAGATGTTGTTGAGTTCCCTTCAACACCACACTGGCTATTATGCACGGCTGTTCTCTGGACCAAACATGATGCCTTCAATATCACAGCTACAAAGACTTATCGAGCAAGCTTGGCGGAATGGATTTGATTTACAAGTAAGGTTACTTAAAATTACCCTTATTTTATTCTGGAAAACAGGTTTACAGGGTATTTCTTTCAAGGAAAGACCAGACAATTTCTGATCCCACTGCTTACGAACAGGTTGAGTTGTTTGTCAGGAGTAAACAAGGTTTACATCTAACCATGCTTTGGCAAAATGTGTTTGCTTGAAGTATGATTTTATTACATAGACATTTTATTACCTGATAGGCAGAGAAACCATTTGAATAGCAGTTCCAAGATAGTATAACAGTTGTTAAATGGTAAGAAAGACCTAACTCATCATTTTGTATTCTGGTACCAGATGAAACTTTGCTTTAGTGTTTTTTGACAGGAAGAATTGTTTATTTTACTTGCACCTTTGTTTTGCCAAGAATTTACATCAGTACTTTTTGTTTTGTTATTAGTAACCATTTTAGTCAGTAGGCAATTCCTGCATGTTCCAATCAGAACTCTTGATATAAAATATTTTACTCTTTGCAATGCATATAAAATTACTGTTCATGCCATGATACTTGTTTTGGTAATCATTTTGAAGCAAAATATATTGACTATAATTAATCTGTTAAGTTCATAAAAGGCAAAACATTAAGATTAACCCCAAATCATGATATCCTCATGTTAAAATCCACCAAAAATGTTGTGCTGTAGCTGACTCAGCAGTGGAAGTCTGATGACACATCAAAATGTTTATATTTAAGGTTAAAATTAGGCACCTGTAGGTGGTTTTTTTATCAGTTTATGTTTTTTGAAGCTGTGTAACTGACCTGTGCATGTTCTTCAAATCAAACTAAGTTTATACGTATAAGTTTCCATGTATGAATGTGACAATTGACAGGTTAAGAGGTAAAGGGTAATACTAGATAAGTTACATTTAGTAAAAGCAGTAGTGAGTTGTGTGATGTAGATACATTGATTTTACCATGTAACAACTGCTTTACTAGTTTGGAATTGGTACTCTGTGCTTGTAGTTTGGCCAGTGACAAGAGTACAGTGGAACCTTGGTTTTCGTAATAATCCGTTCCAGAACGTCCCATGAAGTCCGAAACATACAAAATCCATAACTATAATTCCCTTAAGGAATACTGTAAATACAATTAATGCATTTCAGACACCCAAAAATATTTTTAAAAATACATTGTACAGGAAATAGACAGTTTTACATGCAAAAAACAAAGAGAAATAAATATAAATGACCAGTGAAATGAATGAATGAACATTTAACACCACTCTTACCTCTATGGAAAACACTTGTTAGTGTATGGAAGATGGAGAGGAGGGGAGAGGGAGAAGGAGAGGTTATTGTCTGGAAGGGGAATCTCCCTCCAGAAGGACTTCAGGTATCAAGGACCTATTTGGGGTTACTTCTCTTCGATTTTTACTGGCACTATCTGAGGTCACTTCCCCTCTTTATTTTTTACTGGCATTAGGACCAGCTTGGTAGTTACTGGACCCCTGTCGCACAACAAAATTGTCCAGAGACATTTGTTTCTGGTGTTATTTTAAAATTTTCTTAAAGTTAAACACAGCATTGTCATTAAACATGTTGGAAACATGGGTTACAACTTCTGTGTTGGGATGATAATTCCTCCCACAAAATTTCTTACATCACTTCACTTTGCAAGCATGTCCTTAATCCCTGAAGTAGGCACATTATGTCTGCCTATTCGTTTTCTGAATTTTTCAAACCAGCCTCTGTTGGCCTTAAATTCACTAACAGCAGTGCTTGTTGTAGGTATTTTCTCACAGAGATCAGCATGCAACATCCTCCAACACTTTGCTACGAGTTCTTTCTTAAATTTTATAGTATTTCTCACCTTTTGTATAGAAGGGCTAGCACTTGGAACTTTCTTTGGTCTCATGATGGCTTATTTAGTAGTTGCACTTGAATAAAGAAACACAAAAACAATGAACACTAAAGCAGAATCGGTCACGAGGGAACTTGGGATGCTTTGTTTGGGTGCTCAGTACGGGGCCAATAGTCAAACCAAAATGTTGTAGCAGGTGATAAAAGGTTTTTCCCGGACTATATCGTTCGCAGTTAAGAACATTTTGGTCATTTTACCCTTACGGAAGCCGACCTACTTAAACCTCAATGGTAAAAGAGTATTAAGCACACAGATGGAGTGTTCGCCCTGTATTTATCCCAGATTTTGTTTCCATTTCTTCTAAACCTGACCTCAAGTAACCCTTTTGCATGTGCTAAAATGGAACATGGACAATAATCAGATGGCTTGAAATTATGGCATTATTACAAGATCTAAGATCATTATTTCCAAAAATCACGCCAAAAAAGGAAAATCATTAAGAACAACCAAAATTTACTCTTTCTCTCTTTAGAAAATGAAGTACAGTAAATGACAGATCTCAGCTAAAGTCATAAACAAGGGCCCTCTTAATGAGAGAATGCCTTGATGAAGTAATTGGGCTTCCGCACAACATATCATTCCCATGCTGAAGCCTGGTGATGAGCAAGAGGGCTCTCGAACTGGGGAATTTTTTCCTCAGTTTGACTCTAAATTTCTCTCATCCTATTTCTATTACTTATAATTGCTTCATTCTCCTTCATATTTATCAACTGTCTCCAACCTTGCTATCAAAACTCTCTTACCCATTTCACTGTCCAGATTTATTTTAGGGGACATCGTATCTGGGATTGGAATTTTTTTCACAATCAATTGTGGGAGCTGTGGTGGTCTTGCCCACTACCCGATAATGTTTGGACACCTAGGAGTGTCAGTATTTCCATACTGGCACGCAGGACTATTCTCGAACAAAAACTTGGCCTTCGGGTTCCAGGGGTTGGCCGGTTTCATAGAGATAGGACTCTCGGTATTCTGTCCGGTTTGCGTGCCACTATGATTAAAGTGAGGATGATTGTATTCCTGTAATGCTCTCAATCCCATCAAGCGGGTTTAGCATACACTTGAGCCACTCTAATCATAGTGGTACCATCCCTTCGTGGTAGGGTAGGGAGTGGACATTTGGGAAGCAGCTCTGGCAGGTGTCATTGGTGGAGGAATTAATTTCATGAAAGGATAATGGGTTCTCTTTTTGGATGTCAGACTGTCTAATTGGTTTTTTTTTTTCTATTTCCCCCAAACTTATTTCTTTTCCAATGAGTGAAATTAATGTTACTTGTACCCCTGGATCGAATGGTGAACCCCTGACACGGTTGATGACCTCCGCTAATTTAATTAGGGAAAATTCTGTTGATGACCTCGGAACTAGGAAGAACCATTCTACTGATATCCAAAAATTGAGTAATTTGGGTAACACAAGGAAACTTTGAATCCTTCATGTTACCCAAATTCCAATAGAGACAAACTATGATAATATATATAAAGCATTTGAGTGTTATGGATGCATAAAAGAAATAAGAATGAAACTTGAAGATACAAATTGGGATTCATGGATATCTTACAATAGTCATGACAAAGCATTTAATGTAGTAAGTAATATTAATAATATTAAAATTAATAACTTGAATATAATGGGTGCTCTTTGCGATAAGGTACCAAAGGATTTGGATGTTTATAAACCTGCGGACTGGTTTGAAAAAGATGCTGATTTAGTTATGCCTTCCCAGAGGAAGCCAAAACCACCGATGTGGCTTGTAGCTGAATCTGAGGGGCTTGCAGGGAACTATTTCAAAATATGCAAATTAATTCAGAAAAAAGTAGGAACTATTGCTCCGGGAGATATATCTCGTTTTGGAAAAAATAGTTACCTTATCCATGCCAAATCATGCTCACAATCTGTAATACTATCCAACCTTAAAACAAGTGATGATGATATTAAGTTAGATGTCAAACCCCACCTAAATTTTAGTTACAGGAGGGGAGTAGTTTTTAACAAAGATCTGTATGAATTTACAAAGGAGGAGATACTGGCCATGTGTCCACTAAATGTATGGAAAGTACACCACTAAATGTATGGAAAGTACACAAAGTCCCAGGTACATCAATGATTATCCTTACTTTCCAGGATGCTGATGTACCTTCCCATATTGTTATTGAAAATTAAATGATTAAAGTTTGACCATTCAAGCAGAAGCCACTGCAATGCTTTAATTGTTTTAAATTTGGACACCCGTCAAAAGTTTGCAAAAATGAAAAAATGTGTGGTATTTGCTCCAAATCTTACCATGTAGAATGTCCACTTGAGACCAGGTGTTTAAATTGCAACTCAAATCATAAATCCACAGACAGGAGCTGCGAGATGTATAAGTTGGAAGAAGCTGCCCTTAACAAATCCAATTTAGAACATATAAGTGTGGGATATGCCAAAAGACTATTAAATATATCAAATAGCTATGCAAAGGCATTAAAATCAAACCCAACCTAGTACTGCCAATAGTTCTAGAAAAAGAAATATACCATCTAATGATGAAATGCTGTATAACGAGGTAAGCATATTGCCTTCTGAGGCTTTGCCACAGTGTATTAATTGTGGGGCATTGCCCACCTCCGTACAACCTTCGCCCCCCCCATTACAATAAGTAGTACAAACCTTTCTCAGGCCATGCCCTTGCCTGATTTGATGGAGGTTCCACTTAAAACCAACTTACCTGGTGCACCTATAGTGGGGAAGGTGCAAAAACCTAGAAGCCCACCACCTATTAATCGAAAAAGAGAGAGACCTCCATCTCTCTCACCTCCTTCCATAAGAAACATTAAAGCTATGACATCAAATAAATTTGATGTTTTATCTGTTGATGTTTCTGATCAACTGGAAGATAACTTGAATAAACCAGAAATTCAAGTTGGGGTCCACCATCCGCCTCAACTAATAGATCAAAAGGACACAAAGAACAAGACAAACGTAAAACCCAATATATCAAGACCATCTCTAAAGAAACCTACAGGAAATAATGTTTGATTAAAAATTGCCAATGGGAAGACCTCATCCAAGATGTCTTCCAGAAATCACCATAGTTTTCTCCTCCATTTTGCAATGGAATTGTCAGGGTTAAAGGGCCAAATATGAAGAACTTAAGCTCCTAATTCATGAGCATTCCCCCATATTTGTATGTCTACAGGAGAGCAAGCTTGATGCTAATACTCCTTGTCCTCGAGAGTATGTTAGCTATAAAACACCATATAATCAACAAGCAGGGAGCCATGGCGGAAGTCTCATGTACGTTCGTTGAGATGTTCCCCAAATATCTTTGTCTATTCGTACACCTCTGCAGGCAGTAGTTGTGCAGATTGATATAGGGAGGAAATATACAATATGCTCTCTGTACTTACCTCCCAAGGATAACATTTTGTATAATAATTTAGTAGAGTTGATTCAACAACTCCCTAAACCTTTTCTCTTACTGGGAGATTTGAGTGGTAGACATCCTTTATGGGGCAATGTTTTAGCAAATGCAAGGGGCAATAAAATATCATCAATTGTGGAATACCAGAGAGCCCACACACTTTCATGTCCAGACAGGTACCTTGTCGTGCATTGACCTATCAATTGCAAGCTCTAATTGCCTTATCAATTTTGATTGAAGGACATTAGATGATTGGCATACTAGTGATCATGCACCAATCATTATAAACACCAACAATGGTCCACCTTTACAAAGATCGCCACGATGGAATCTTGACAAGGTGGACTGAGATAGATTTTGTGAGCTAAGCGAAATTGAAGGGAATGCAGAACAGTTTGAAAATATTGATAATGCCTTAGACATACTGAATGGAACCCTTCATACAGCAGGAGTCAATTCAATTCCCAAAACAACAGGGTTATTCAATTGACGACCAGTCCCCTGGTGGTCTTCAGAACTAACTGCCCTGCATAGAGCCACAAGAAGGTCTTTAACTCGATTGCGCAGACACTGTACTGAGGAGAATTTAATTATACAGGCGGTCCCCGGGTTACGACGGGGGTTCCGTTCTTAAGACGCGTCGTAACCCGAAAATCGTTGTAAGCCGGAACGACGTTCTTGAAAACATGTCCACAGGGAAAATTTCACTACTAATTTGCAATTTTTCTTAGGGCCGTATCTCTAAAATTATCACTAATTTACTTTTTTCATGTGCAACACTGTGTATTCACAAATTACTGTATATTTTCATTAAAATACAAAGAGAGAGAGAGAGAGAGAGAGAGAGAGAGAGAGAGAGAGAGAGAGAGAGAGAGAGAGAGAGAGAGAGAGAGAGAGAAATAACTCCTTAGGTTTCAATAGATTGAAATGAATGTCTGTAGGCAACTTTTTCCCCCTCCCATAAATACATATATTTCTCCAGAGAAGAGAGAAAGAGAGGACTGTGCAATTATGTTTGTCTGTCTATCAATTCTTTTGCTGAGAGCGAGAGAGATAAAAGGAAGAAATAGAAACACCAAATGTATGACTTGTATCTTGTTGATGAGGAGAGAGAGAGAGAGAGAGAGAGAGAGAGAGAGAGAGAGAGAGAGAGAGAGAGAGAGAGAGAGAGAGAGAGTTGTTTAAAAGAGAAATGGAATGATTTTTGTATTTAAAGTACTCAGATATGAATTTTGTACTTGTATTATTATTGGAAAATATTAATGATAAACTTATTACATACACGTCCATGAAAATGATCTCATCTCAGTGAGAGAGAGAGAGAGAGAGAGAGAGAGAGAGAGAGAGAGAGAGAGAGAGAGAGAGAGAGAGAGAGAGAGAGAGGAGTACATAAAACCATTAAATTCGTTGACCATTGTATGGCATTGTTAAGCTTGAGTGTCACTCGAGTTGAGGTGGGGAAATTGATACAGAAAAAGACAGGGAAGAATTTTCTTTTGAAATTATTTATCGTATTATTACTATTTCTATTATTATTATTATTATTATTATTATTGTTCTTATTATTATTTGAAAATATAATAAACACGTGCATCTACCATAAAAATTCTCTCATCTCAGTAAGAAAGAGGAATTATCCTTACAAGTGAAATGGAAAGGTCATTTTCATCTCTTTAAAATAAGACCATTATGAATTTTGTAATTAAAGTTTTATTATTATTATCATTATTATTATTATTATTATTATTATTATTATTATTATTATTAAATAACTGAAATTATCAATAAACATTTTACATACAAGTACCATAAAAATTCTTTAATCTCGGTAAAAGAGAGAGAGAGAGTTTATCTCGTTGTTTCTAACGCTTCCAGCGAAAGAGAGGGAGGGCGTTACTCATTATTATCTTGTGTGGCAAAAGAAAGAGAGAGATAGAGAAAGGAGAGAGAGAGAGAGAGAGAGAGAGAGAGAGAAGAGAGAGAGAGAGAGTTTAACCTTAATTAAAAGTGACATGGATAGATTAGTACGTATTGTATTTCTTTAAAATACTATCACATATGAATTTTGTAATTACAGTTATTATTATTATTATTATTATTATTATTATTATTATTATTTGAAAAGTATTAAAAACAAATAGTACAAGTACATAAAAATCTCGAGTCTCAGTAAAAGAGAGAGAGAGAGAGAGAGAGAGAGGAAAAGCGAGAGAGAGAGGGGAGATAGAGAGAGAGGAGAGAGAGGGGGGGGGGGGGGGGGGGAATGGGGGGGGGGGGGGGGAATGTAGGACCACCACTGCAGCTCTCCCCCAGCTCTTCCCCCTTTTGGCTGTCACAGAACATGATATATATCTGACAGTTTTAGTACCTGGAAAGGTTACAGAAAAGACTGGGATTTCCTTCAACAGAGAAGACTGGGATTTCCTTCATTCTTCGATAATTTTTTAAATATAAGCTAAAATCTTACTAATTTCACTAGGTGGATTTTCTTTAATGAATTGATATTATTGCTGTATAAATTAATATTAATGTTTGAAAATAGTAAATCATTTATTTATCATACTAAAAAACATACATCTTTGTAGTATAGAGAGAGAGAGAGAGAGAGAGAGAGAGAGAGAGAGAGAGAGAGAGAGAGAGAGAGAGAGAGAGAGAGAAAATTAGTGATTATTTTCTTGGAAAATACAAAGAGAGAGAGAGAGATAGAGAGAGAGAGAGAGAGAGAAACTGTGCTAAACTATAAAGGATTCTTATCTTATCATAATATGTGTTTTTTAAAAGCGTTGTAAACTCGGAGCGTCGGAAGCGTCAGCGTCGTAACCTCGGAACAAGCGTCGTAACCCAGGGCGGATTTTTCAATGAATATTTAAGAAAAAGCGTCGTAACCTCGGAACGTCGTAAGCCGGACCCGTCGTAACCCGGGGACCGCCTGTATATAAGAAATGTAGAGCACAGTTCCATCGTGCCATGAAAGAAGCTAGGCGCCAGTTTTGGGTGTCTTTTGTTTCCTACATTAACAGTAGAACACCACCATCTTCTGTGTGGAGGAAAGTAAAAAAGATAGCAGGCAAATTCACCCTAACCCACCACCAGTGTTGAAGGTGAATGATCAGTATGTGACTGGAGCAACTGAGGTTAGTAATGCCCTGGCTGATCATTTCTCAAATGTATCATGCAAGTGTGAAGCAGCTCCTGGTCACCAGTTTAGGAGCATTGAAGAAAAGAATATTTTAAATTTTGCAACAGGAAGGGAAGAGTCATACAATTCTCCTTTTACCAAAAGAGAATTTGATTCCGCACTTGCTACGTGTAATGATACAGCCCCTGGACCCGATGGAATTCCATATGCAATGATTAAATGTGTACCTGATAATACCAAGTTATTTATTTTAAGCATTATTAACAGAATATGGCATGATCATAGTTATCCAAGTGTTTGGGAACTAGCCATTATTTTAGCCTTTTTAAAACCCAGTAAGGATAAGTTTTTAGCTGCAAACTATCGACCAATTGCATTGACATGTTGTTTATGTAAGATCAGGGAGAAGATGGTCAATATAAGACTGATATGGTACCTGGAAAAGAAGGGTATTTTATCACCTATCCAGTGTGGATTTAGAAAAATGCATTCAATGACTGATGTGTTGATACGACTGGAATCCTCTATTTGTGAACCCCTTGCTTCCAAACAGCACCATGTAACAGTCTTTTTTGACCTTGAAAAGGCAAATGATACTGCATGGAGATTGTAATGAAAGTAAACACTTGGTGACAGATTCCAAGCTTTATTCAACACATTACCAAACTACCACATCTGTAACAGAAAAACAGACAATAACTAACAACATTCATGCACACATGAACACAAGCACATAACTTATGACAATCATGCTACAAAACATTGACATTAGAAAACAACATAAAGAAATAGTTTGATATGACAATCATGCTACAAAACATTGACATTAGAAAACAACATAAAGAAATAGTTTGATAGCTAGGACCTACCACAAATAATAATACTACATTCTCCCCTCCTAGAAAATTTCACTGTTAAACTAAACAAATGTATTGGTTTAATCCCATCCGTAGCGATCAGGAGGCCTTGACACACGAGTGGATCTTCTTAGCTCAGTGGGCTCACTGGGCACATGAGAATCACGGTTATCATGAGTTTGTGAACTGTCATGAGTTTGTGAACTGTCATGAGTTTGTGCATCCTGCACTTCAGGTGTAATATGAGTTTGTGCATCCTGCACTCCAGGTGTATTTGGGGACTCCATCTCTCTTAACGATTCAACCTGGTGTACAGGAATCATTGCACCCTCAGGACTTGGAGCTAAGTCACGAGTAGACACAGTTGATTCTCTTCCGTCTGGATATTTGATATTTGCATACATTGGGTTTGCATTCATGAGTTGAACCTGATCAGTTAACGGTTCATGTTTGCTAGACCTAACATGTCGTTGCAATAGTACGGGTCCAGTAGTCAAAAGCCATGATGGTAATGTATTTCCAAGACTAGAGCGTCGCTGAAACCTAAAGAAACGTTCATGAGGGGTTTCATTGGTTGCTGTACATAAGAGCGACCTAACTGAATGCAAAACCTCAGGAAGTACTATCTCCCAGTGTTGAGTCTTCAAGTTACGAGTTTCAAGTATTAAAGAATAGATTTCCAAATAATACCATTGTATCTCTCAACCTGGCCGTTCCCCATCGGATGATAAGGTGTTGTTTTGCTTGTTGCAACCCCTTTCTGAGAAAGGTACATTTTCAGTTCCTGGGACATGAAAGAAGGACCTTGATCTGAATGGAATAAAACTAAGGCATTCCACAAAGGCTAAAGATAGATTCAAGACATTTGATCACTGTTTTAGAATGCATGTTTGGACAGGGAAACACAAAGGGGAAACGTGAATACCCATCAATAACCGTAAGAATGTACTTGTTGTTCGTGGTAGAGGGCAGAGGCCCCTTGAAATCAATACTAAGACGTTCCATTGGCTGGGTGGCCTTTATGAGGACTCCTTTTCCTGGACGATGGAATTGCGGTTTTTGTTGTGCACAGATTTTACAAGAAGCACACACTCTTTTCACGTCATCTGTTGAAAAGGGGAGGTTTTTGGATCGCACAAAGTGCAAAAGACGAGTGACCCCAGGATGGCAGAGGTTCTCGTGGATGTCAGTGAGATTCGACATTAAAGAAATAGAACAACAATAGGCACGAGTCAGGGTGTCCGGTGACAGTATTCTGTTTCCCAGGACGATACTGTATGGTATAGCTGTCGATGCCAGCTCCAACCTCCACTCTTTGTATCTTGGTTTATTCTTTATTTTAGTTCTCTTCCTGCTGTCTAACATGGATCGCTGATCAGTAATCAGAGTAAAATGTCGTCTCGCTAAGAAATGGCTCCACTTGCGAACAGCTTCAATAATAGCGGTAGCCTCCTTTTCCACTGCTGGATAATGCAACTCACTACCCTGGAGCGTTCTTGACATGAAAGCTACCGACCGGTTCACCCTGGTTTAAGACTGCTGAAACAGCAACTTCCGAAGCATCACACTCCACAACAAAGGGAAGGCTCTCATCCACAGACCGTAGTGAAACATCCATAAGTTGTTTTTTTAAGGAGTTAAAAGCAGCTAGTGCTGGCTCACTCAGTGGAAAAGTTTTTGTGTTCACTAAGGGATGAATCATATCAGAAAAACGAGGGATCCATTTGGCATAATATGCAAACAACCCTTGAGCTCTTCGCAGAGACCCCATATTTGTGGGAGGCGGTAATTCTTGAAGGGGACGTAATCTGTCAGGGTCAGGCTTTATCACATTATTACCGACACAATACCCTAGAACATTGATTGTAGGAACAGACACAACCAATTTCACTTCATTTAGGGTGATCTTCTGTTTCCGAACCACATCCAAGAACTTTTGAACGTTTTCATCATGTTCAGCCTGAGTTAATCCTGAGGGTGCAATGATTCCTGCTTCTTCTTTTGTTGGCTGCTGCTGCTGGTCACCTCTGGGCTGTGCCTGCCACTCTGGAACTAAAGCAGCAGTATGAGGAATGGGTGGAGATGTATACGCGTCGGCACTACGCTGGGCAAGATCCAACGTACGAGCTTGACTGTGTGCAGCCTCCAGGTTCAGTGACTTATTTTCTAGTAGGCGCTGACGAATAAATGCCGAGGCAATACCATTGATAAATGCATCACGTACTAGCTCCTGCCCGATATTGCTCACTGTGACTGCCTGGAAGTTACAAATCCTTGCTTAGCTTATGTAGTTCCCTCAGAAATTCATCAAGGGATTCTCCTGACTGCTGTCATCGTGTCGCCAAAACATGCTAGCAAAAACTTCATTCGGCAACTTGACATAAGCACTCTCCAGTTTGGCGATTGCACTCTCAAAAGTACTACAGTCTTCAATGAGTTCATAAACACTCGGGGACACACAATTCACTAATGCCCTCAACTGTCTGGTGCAGCATCTCCACTTTCTTCTATGAAGTTGGTGAATGTTTTTATGCCAGTGCTTCCACTCTTTGGCTGCAGTGGGTGAGCTGGGAGGCTGGGATCTGTGTCCGTCTGGACGGCTTCAGCAGCTTGGCCATGATAGGTAGTGTGTTGAATAAATTGTAATGAAAGTAAACACTTGGTGACAGATTCCAAGCTTTATTCAACACATTACCAAACTACCACATCTGTAACAGAAAAACAGACAATAACTAACAACATTCATGCACACATGAACACAAGCACATAACTTATGACAATCATGCTACAAAACATTAACATTAGAAAACAACATAAAGAAATAGTTTGATAGCTAGGACCTACCACAAATAATAATACTACAGAGATATGGTATACTTAAAACCATTCATGAATTGGGATTACGAGGAGTTACCATTGTTCATTCAATCATTTGTTTTGTACATGCAACTTCCCCGGCAGATATATACTTAGCTTATGTCTCTGACGTCCGACAGAAATTCGAATTTCGCGGCACACGCTGCAGGTAGGTCAGGTGATCTACCCCCCTGCCGCTGGGTGGCAGGAATAGGAACCGTTCCCGTTCTAGAACCAGATTTTCTCTGTCGCGGTAGTGTCAACATATGTTGTTGCTACCTCCTGACTTGATTTTCGTTTTCATCGCCATCGATCTTCTGGGCTGTCTTTTGCAGGGAAGTACTGGGTCTTTGGTTCGGCATACGCTTTTATTAACTTTTTAATGAATTTGGCTTCGAAAATTTCGAAGAATATATGACGTGTAACTACCGAAATTTTCGGTAGACACTCACATAGTTTGCAAGAAAGGGAAATATTAATATTTATTCATTAATATGTGTAATAAGTGTTAGAATTGATTGAGGAAATATACTGACTTCCTACTTTAGGGAGTCAGTAAAGCATGTAACTAGATACGTTTCTTTTAAAAGTTTTTTAGAAACTCGTACTAACGAGCAATTAGAGTATTAACAGTACTAGTAGTGTTGCATCCTCATCACCTTCTTACTTCGCAGAAACTTCAAATTCATAATTGCAATTTGAAGACAAGGATTGTGGCTCAAAATGCGAGCGATTGAAAGGTAAGAAGTGATTACTAGTGTTCCCCATTGCAGTGGAGGGTGCGTCTGATCGGCTCTGTCTCGCTCCCAGGCCTAGACCTCTTTCAAGCTCCCAAGCCCAGGGGAGAAGGAATGTCGAAAAGCCGTAAGGGGTTTCAGAGAATCCCCACCGGTCAGGCGTCCCTCGGCAGGTTCTGTAGAGCGTCCCAGACTGCCCAAGGATAGCCATTGAAAAGGCATCCTTAAAAAAGTGCGTCTCTTCATCTTACATCCGAAAAGACGAAGAATGTATATGTTTTGATGATCTAGCGCGTTCTCTGAAAACTAAGAGAACACTGAGCAAGAGCCAGCCAGGAACTTAGGAAGCCGCGTTCCAGCAAGCTAGCGTGAGCCACGTTCCAACAGCCAGCAGCGAGCCGCGTTCCAGAAAACAGACTAGCGCGAGCCGCGTTCCTACAACCAAACGCGAGCCGCGTTCCAGCAACTGAGCGCGAGCCGCGTTCCAGCAACTGAGCGCGAGCCGCGTTCTAGAAAATTTTTTCTTGGCGCAAGGCGCCTTCAAAGAGACGAAGCGCCAGCTGGCGCAAATTGCAACAGAAAAACAGACGGCTAGAGCAAGGAGCCTTATAGTACAGTGGCAATCAGAACGATCCTTCCATTGAACGTTTCTGGGCAAGAGGCTCTTTCTAAAAGGGGTCTAGTAGGCGCTCGGAACTATCAGGGCGCACGGGACCTTCCACACAAGCGAACGTTCCAGGAGCGAGTCTCCTTTCTAGCGTGCGGAACATTCCAGGCGCACGGAACTATCCAGGCGCTAGGCGCAAGGAGCCAGGCGCCAGAATATTCCAAATCTTCTTAAGAGAGAGAGGTTCAGTCGCGAGGCTCCTCTTTGAGTAATGCGGACACTCCTTCATTCATGCTCTTCCCTCGTTATGAAGAGGCAAGCGCTTTGGAGTTTTTCTTATAAGAATCTCATCGACGTTTGGGTATGATTGGCGGATAGGAAATATCTACTTCCTTCCGTAAACCCTACAGACGAACAGGAATTCTGTCTCTTCCGCGATTTATGAGGAAATCACGAAGATTTAAAGAGTTCCTGGATTAACTTCCTTCCTTAAGGAGATATATATACTCTTTCTATCATTCTATTAACGAAAAGAACGAAGACAGTAAAAATTTCTCCTTTATCTGCCTCGGCAGGGAGGGAAAGAAGGTAGTTGAGTATCTGCTGTATGAGAATACGATACGGCAAATCACACATACCGTAGTTACTTCTTTGTAGAACAACTCAATTATCAGTATCCTTCCAGGAATGTTTCCTAGGAAGGACTACGCTTAAAGGGATTGTTAAGACAACACCTACTTAGCTTCTAGATTTATCGAAGTCTTGTTTTCGCTTAAATATGCATTAATAAGAACTTCCTGAAGTTCGATAATTTTATAAGATTCCTTTATTTAATGGAGTAGCTGGCAACTCTGGAAGAGTAAGGCCAGACGGCTAACGGAGACTGCTATCGCGCCTTAGAGACCAACGCAGTAACATGTAGGTGTCGGTCATGAGTGGTTGGTTTACATGTCTCTCTCCTGCGGGATGGAATAACTAACCGTGTCTCTCCCTACAATCGCGGTTTTAGCCTCGGATTGAGGGGATAGTTAAGCAAACATAAATAAAATATTGTCTGCCTTTTGCAAAGAAGCTTTCAATAAGAAAGATATTACAACCTTTCAATGCTGTTTTACCGTAGGTACCATTATTAAAGGATTCTAACGCAGCGGAACTCTATTATTATATGATGCTCTCATGCTACGAAAGCATGGCTATTAGAGTACATGCTTAGTGAGAAGATGAATGTAGTAGAAGAGAATTCACTTTAAGACTACGGTATGGTCAAGTCTTATGCGCATACCGAGGTTAACTACAGAATTCCTAGTATCCTTACAAAGGTTTCCTAGATTAATGCTGTTTACCACAATGTGGACAGTATCTAGGAAAGTCTAATACGGCAGAGCACGAACATAATATAATTCTCTCATCCTTTCGAGAAACGCACACAACCTTTTTAGAATCGGATATTGCTCAAGAGAAGATGGTAGTCGGATGGGAACATTCTCTTAGTGGCAGAAGTTGTTTTCCCTGAATGGACTATACTACGTATATAAAAGTTTTTTCCTACTAAGAACGGAAATTAACACGTGAAGGATGTCGGGTACCATAAGGGCACAGATGTTCTGGCACATAACCTTAAAAGAACTAGAAGGAAGCGCCAGCCTGGCGCAAAGCGTCCGAAGAAAACGCCAGCCTGGCGCAAATTGCGCCAGCCTGGCGCAATGCGCCAGAAGTACCATCCAAGATATTTTCTCGTTTTAGCGAGTTATTAACCTAAGAGTCCAGTAGTGGTTGGTTTGGTGTTTCCTTCTCACCTCGGTGGTCGCGGGTTCGATTCTCGGCCATTCCATTGAGGAGTGAGAGATGTGGATTTCTGGTGATAGAAGTTCACTCTCGACGTGGTTCGGAAGTCACGTAAAATAAAAACACCATACAAACAAACAAACAAACCAGTAGCCTCTCGGAGGCTCGGTAACGGCAAGATTCGTTCTGATATCGTTACCCATTTAATCGGAAAGGGGTCGCTTACAAGGAATGATGAAATTATTTTTTTTTAATCACTTAGGCCAATTCCACGACTCTCATATCGCAAAGAGCATCGAGAATCTCTTTTTTTCGCCCCTGTTCGCGTTAACAAAAGAGAACCTATTTGGGAACAGACACGGAACGTAACGATCCTTAAAGGTTCGATGCAAGATTTTGCATGTCCGTGAGAACCTTCTCGATCGAAGATAATAACTGTTAACGTATGTCTAACATTTATTGAAAAGAGTTTTGAGAACCTGCGGAAAGTCTTCATAGATCTCTTCGCAAGGTAGAAGACGAACAGGCTTCCTATAGAAACTGCTTCCTTTCCTCGAACCAAGAGAGGTAGCAATATACGACATCTTTAATTTAAAGAAGGGGAATAAACTTTAGTCTTTTTTCCCCTAGTTAATATCTTAACAGATATTAAGATAAATGGGCGTCAAAGGAAGAGAGGATGAATGCCTCATTTTGGCCTTAGAGAGGTTGGATTCACAGAAGTCACGTTCTTCTCACAGCATGTTTCGTAAGGCTTTTCCAAGAGTATCTGGATATTCTATCAGAATCTATTATAAATAGACCTGAAAAACCTCTCCACTCTGAGTCTTTCCACGTGCAGACTGGACCAGAAGTGGACATGACAATGAGAGGATTTTTCAAGGTAAATGACAATAGTCATGGCTAAGACATAGAATTGCTGCAGATCATGCTAGATGGAATGAGGAAACTGTCCTCTTCCGATACCTCTGTGAACCACATAGCGAGGTTTTTTCTTCACTTTCAGAGGGAAGAATCACCTATGTATATATCTGCTATCAAAGAACGCAGTAAAAGGCTATACTCTGTCTCTACAAGGGGAATTAGAAGATAACAGAGGATTAAGATCTTCGGGATCTATACGATACCGCAATACGACAAGAGTAGGATATCATGTACTTCGAATGGAATTTTTTTTGTGGCCACAGATTCCGTGTTCCGACAAAATGGAACTGCTCCTCATCAAACTACTTTGAGGAAGTTTATGAAGGAATTCTTTGTTTCTCTTAGCCCTAACGACCAAGAAGACAAGTGAATTTTTTGTGCATTGGAATCTCGCATCAGATTCAATGGAGGGACTCGGCAATGGGTTCTTGCCAGCATAGTATGTCTGGCAAAAGAACTAAATCCCTCTATTCCTGACGCAACGCTTTCAGATAGAAGTTTAGTTGCCCAGGCAGGGTACTTACATTTTCATCTACAGAAGAAGAGATGGTTTAAACGTTTGCCTACAGAGTCTTCGGGGTGCGATGAGGGCTCAAAATGCTTCCCAGAAGGTATTCAGAAGAATACAATAAGAGCTAGAAATCAGGGTTCCGCCCAATTTCAGCTCAGTCTCTCCTTCGACTTCCAGACTCCTTCCCTTCCTTCGGGCAAGGATAGGGAAGATTCTGCAACGAGGAACCTCATCAACATGTAAGAAGAGATCTCGTTAGCAAAAGAAGTGTTCACGAAGGATCCTCCTCGGAGGAAGACTCTTCTCTCTCGTATTGTTAGATATCCTGTCGTCCTACTGGGTGTAGTGACTAAAATCACCTCCCCTTGCCAGGGGCCAAAAGCTCAAAGGGGAAGAATTTCTTCCACCCTTCTCCAGTCTCCTGATAAACTATGTGGTTGTTCAGGACTCTCGGACAATGTAGCGCCAGCCAAGCGCCAAATGCCAATACAGGCGAAAAACGCCAGAGGCGGACAGTTCCAAGGAACTCTGTCATGGCCGGATACTGAGAAGGAGCGGGCCTCCAACCTGGCGCAAATGCGCCAGAGGCGAACAATCGGACAGATATAAGAGTGTCCGATGTGGACATCGCCAGACAGCCTAGAGACTCTTCCAAGCTCGAGGCTCCAGCAAGTGTGGAGGAGCCAAGCCAGGCGCGAGGCGCCAGCCAGGCTCTAGGAGCCAGCCAGGCTCTAGGAGCCAGGCAGGCTCTAGGAGCCAGCCAGGCTTTAGGAGCCAGCCAGGCTCTAGGAGCCAGCCAGGCTCTAGGAGCCAGCCAGGCTCTAGAAGAAGCCAGCCAGGCTCTAGAAGCCAGCCAGGCGCCATCCAGGTGCCAGGCTCCTTCAAGGCTAGGCTCCAGTCAGGATTGAGGATCCATCCAGGCGCAAGGCTCCTTCCAGTAAAGAGAAACCTAAAGCTCTGTCATGTAAGAGGGCTAGTCCCCATTGATATGATACAGGTAAGGCTCTGCCATGTAAGTGGGTCAGCCCCCATTGGCACGATCCGAGAAGGCTCTGTCGTGTAAGCGGGCTAGCCCCCATTGACATGATCCAGAAGGGTTTGTCAGTCATAGGTCCCTACCTCGCTGAAACTCTTGAGGCATGCAGACTCATAGACAGTAATCATGAAGTCTTCTGCCAAGCTCCAGGCGCAAGGCGCCAGCCAGACGCAAGGCTCCAGCCAGGCGCGAGGCGCTAGCCAGGAGGGAGGAGCCAATCAGGCGCCAGCCAGGCGCGAGGCGCCAGCCAGGCGCAAGGCTCCAGCCAGGCTCTAGGCGCCATTCAGGCGCAAGGCTCCAGCCAGGCGCGAGGCGCTAGCCAGGCTCCAGGCTTCACCCAGAAGAGATCTATATCAAAGAATGCCCTGGCCTTCTTTGAGACAATGTGAATCTCCTAAGCACTTGACAAGTGCATTGATGATTCCTTCAAACAGCTGAGAATTAAAAGCGCATGAAGTGCGAGCTTTTCTGTATTCTTGTTCTTTCCTTAACAATATGTCATAAGGACATATTAGCTGTCACATACGGGAGATGCAACTCTGTGTTGACTTCCCATATCCGAAGGATGTCAAGATAACCTACGAGAGATCCTTCTCTCTTGGTTGATACGTGTCTGCGGATACATTGCTGGGATGGGAGCCGATACTGATCCTTAACTAGTGAGTTAAATTTTAGTTAACGTCGTGTTTTTTCTTTGGGTTGTTTGAAAGGAGTTTGGGGATAACTCTTTTCAACTTAAGACACTAACCCTCGTGTTAGGATCAGGTGATCGGGATCGGTGTTGTGCTCCTTAATTATGCCACTAGGCATAGGCATATTGTCATGTAAGAGGCTCTGTCGAGTAAATGGATAAGACCCCATCGACAGACCCACAAGAACTCTTAGCCATAGGTCACATCCTCGCTGAGGCTCTTGAGGCGAAGCAGATTCCTAGGCATTAGCCATGGAATCTTCCGCCTGAACAAGTAGGAACCAAGGTTTTATTTATTTATTACCTACAACGTATGTTGTTTACCTGTCTATTCAGTAAATAGTTGTCTCTTACCCACCACCAAGGGTGTCAATCAGCTAAGTATATATCTGCCGGGGAAGTTGCATGTACAAAAATGATATTGTTAGAATACAATAAAGTTTTGTACATACTTACCCGGCAGATATATACTTAGCTTATGTCTCTGACGTCCGACAGAAATTCGAATTTCGCGGCACACGCTGCAGGTAGGTCAGGTGATCTACCCCCCTGCCGCTGGGTGGCAGGAATAGGAACCGTTCCCGTTCTAGAACCAGATTTTCTCTTCCACCTGTCTCCTGAGGGGAGGCTGGGTGGGCCATTCATCGTATATATCTGCCGGGTAAGTATGTACAAAACTTTATTGTATTCTAACAATATCATTTTCACATAGATTTTTTCAAGTGAGAGTGGGGGAAACTCTATCAGAGAGGAAATGTCAGGAAGAAGGAGTTCCCCAGGGTAGTGTGCTAAGTGTAACCCTATTTGCACTAGCCTTTAATGGGATATCCTCTGTCATTCCCCAAGATATTCTCTCAACATTATTTGTAGATGATCTCTCCATATCATTTGCTGGATCTAGAATGTCAATGGTTGAAAGAAAACTACAGCTCTCAATTGACAAAATTATTCAGTGGGCTGATATGAATGGATTTAAATCCCATGTGTAAGTGAAGCTAGATTTTTAGGTTTGATACTTGATTGCAGGTTGACATGGGTTCCTCACTTAAAGGCATTAAAAGTTAAATGTCTTGAGGCTCTGAATCTTCTAAAAGTATTGTCCCATATATCATGGGGGGCAGACTGCAAAACTATTTTAAGATTATACAAGGCCTTAATTTTTTCAAAAATTAGTTATAGGTGTGAAATATACTCCTCAGCTACCCCAAACCGATTAAAGGTATTAGATTCTATACACCATGCTGGTATTAGATTGTCTACAGGACCGTTTAGAACTTTGCCTATCCCAAGTCTCCTTGTTGACGCTGAAGAATTAACTTTAGACCTTTACCGAAAGTCTTCTATTCTTTGGTATAGGTTTAGGTTGCAAAGATTTCCTAATTCTTTAGCCTGTCAGACTGCAAACTTTGTAAGGCATCGTAGATATTTTGAGTTACACCCAAAATCTCCTCAACCTTATGGTTTTCAGGTAAAACAATTAATAAACAGTCTTGATATAGCAAGAAATAGAGTTCTTCCATTTAGGATATCACCAACCCCTCCATGGAAATTACCTGAGATATCTATTTGTAAATATTTTATTGGTGTAAAAAAGAACATGACTGAATTAGAAGCCAGGTCTCTCTTTCATGAACATGTCAACGAACATAGGGAATTGACTTTTATATGTACAGATGGCTCCAAATCAGAAGCTGGCATTGGATTTGGAGTATATAGTAGCTCTTTTAATTGTAGAGGTGCACTTCCTCTAGTTTCTTACATATTTACCACAGAACTATATGGCATATTAACCGCTATTGAGAAAATAGCATTAAAAGATGAGGGCAATTTTACCATTTTTAGTGATGCAAGAAGTGTCCTTCAAGCTTTAAAAGTTTTTAATTCTAGTAACCCTTTGGTTTTAAAGATTTTAGAGTGGCTTTTCATTATTGGTCTGAAAGGTGTAGGTGTGTCTGGAAATGAGGAGGCAGATTCACTGGCAAAGAATGCTGCAGCTGAGTTGCTACCAAGAACGTATCCCATTCCCTGCAATGATTTTTTACCTACAATTAAGAAATTTCTTTATCATAATTGGTAACAACATTGGGATAGCTTAGTTGATAGTAAGATGAGAGAAATAAAGAATGTTATATCCCCTTGGAAGTATAACGTGATGCCCCGAAAGTGGGAGACTACTCCTTGTCGTCTCCGAATTGGTCACACTCGGATGACACATGAGTTTCTGCTAGCTGGCCAACACCAACCATATTGCGACGACTGTTGGATACCTTTGACAGTGAGGCATTTGTTGACTGAATGCCCCACTTATAGCACGGAAAGAAATAGATATCTGTTTGAGGCTCAAGGTGAGGATGGCAGGTTCATCCTTGCCAAGATTCTTGGACATGATGTGTCGTACAATGCTAGCGGCATTTTTAGATTTATTTCAGAAGCAGGTCTTTTGAAAGCTATTTAACTTTTATAATGACATATTTGCTTTTATGGTTTTAATTGAATATTTTATTCTGTATTTATAATAAACGATATCGGCATCAATGACCTTTGATGTCAGGATGTCAGAAAACTTCCATTCATTCATTCATTCATTCATTCATTCATAAACAAGGTATTAACCTTGAGGCTGAGGTTTAAAGGGACAAATAGATCTGGCAGAGCTGTATTATTTTCCTGACCTCACCCTAGCGATCTTAGAATCTTGAAAAGACTTTTTCTATACTTTAACATCTAAAATGATAGTCTATCAAAGAAACACAAAAGCAAGGTATGGTTTACTCTTTGCAGCATACAGATGTAGAGATTTGAAAAGAGATAACCTTTTATAATCTTTTAATTGCACTACCTATCCCAGAATAAGACTGCCTCCAAACTCCTAATAAGCCATGTTGATCTTGGTGAAAGATTTTATTGGGTACCGGGGTCACATCTTTAAAGAATTGAAATTCCAGCCTGCATGATTTCGTTTGGTCATTTATCTTCGTCTGTATATAACAGCGTTTTGTTTATGTAAAGTCACTTACTCGACTCACCCTGTAAAGACACCCTGTAAAGAAAGTGTTTGCAGACGTGTTCTTCCTGCTTCAGAATGGAAAGAGCGGAAGAAACTATTTATGATAATTTATAATAAAGGAAAAAGAACACACACACACACACACAAAGCAAGAAATGAAAGTGTGGGTGGAGGGACTGGTCTCACACCATCCAGTACAGAACTTAATCTGGCTTTACTGATAAACCGAAGAGATTTTCTCTTTGTCTACAAAGTGAAAAAAAGACCTAAACTTTTAGATTCAAATACGAAGCATTCTGATGATGTCTCTCGTCATCCGCCACGACCTTTTGGTCACGTTTGGACCCTGGGAGGAGCATTTCTGAGTGTACAAAATCCGAGAATATCTACAAAACCCAAGAAAAATTTTGTTGGAAAAAGTCTACAAAAACTGAATCTTACGAAAATCAAGTTTCCACTGTATTAGTAAGGAAATAAAGTTCAGTTATTGTGATACTAATATATATTTGTAAGTGTATACAGTAATACCCAGAACTTACAAGATTTGAGTTGTGCGAACTTTTCATTGGAACCTAACTACCGTATATTTCCACATGTAAGACAACCTTTTAAATCCTAAAATTCACCCCTAAAAATTGGGGGTCGTCTTATACTACAATTCTAAAAATCAAACCCTGAATTCTAAGATGTGTATCAATAGGTTAGCCTCAGCTTTGGTGGCATAGCCTAACCTGAAGATTCGCATTATGAAATAAACTGTTAGTAAAGGTAATAAAACAATATTTACCTCATATATTATTAGCATATCTTCATAACAAATACCCTATTTGAGGAATAATTCTAAATCGATGAAACAAACTTTTATCTAGTATGTGATCCCAGCTGAGAAAATGTCAACATCAAGTTACAGTTGCTCTAACAGCAGCCTTTATCTTTCGGTAACCTTTTAGAAACTTTAGTGGTAGTGTAATTACATTAATAATAACACTCAGGATAACAATATTAATTTTTCATTAAAAGTTTCTTATGCATATCACAAGATTGATCACATTTGCCACCATCATAAGGATTCCAGTCTGGTTCTGGTGAGTCGACTTCGGCTTCGTCGTCAATATCATACACATCATCTTCAGTACCAACCATGGCATTTTTTAAATGATTTTATTACACTCAATTTTCATGTTCCCCATGCTTTTATAACAAAAGTGCAGCGAATATCACGTGAGGCAGCACGCAAAGCTGTTTGTAACTCTTTAGAACAATTCACTCTTATGAATGATAATTGTATACAATAATTATAATTCGCTGTATTTTCACTAGTGGTTGTTTGAGAATGGTGACGAAAGAAAACAATTTTTCCCTTTTAGGCAATGTCAGTATGAAAAACATGATATAGAATCTGCTTTGTTAAACCCACCTTTGAAAATATGCAAAAGGAATATATCTCTGAATTAAGTTCCATTCGGCAACTAAAAGACAGTGATGATATCGATAAAACGCAATCAGCTGATTATTTTAAGACTGTAAACAAATCTAGAATGCAAATGACATTTCATTGCTCTTTTCATATATTGTAATATGATAATCGAGCAATATGATTTCAGAAAAACAAATTTTATTAAACTTATCATTATTCTCAATACAACTATTATTTGACTTTTGCAAGTGTAACAACAAACCGAGGCAATGGTCTCTCTCTCTCTCATCTCTCTCTCTCTCTCTCTCTCTCTCTCTCTCTCTCTCTCTCTCTCTCTCTCTCTCATTGGCTGTAATACGATACTGCTCTAGTAAAAAATTCCGGTTTTTAGAATTCTGGATGAAGCTATTATTATAAACTTATGACATAAACAACTGAATTGAGAAACAGCTGATTGCTAATGTTATTTACTGTAACTATCAAACGTTTTTAAGAGCTCCATCAAAATTGTCCAGTTGTTAAACCCTACCAATTCTCAGTGGTGGCTTCCATAAGTAAAAATAAAATACATTTCTGGGTTCGACCTGTGTGTGTCGGTGAAATGTCCCACAGCACTCATTTCTAGGTATAGATAAATGCTAAATATACCAGAGAACAAAGCCATATGGAATGCTGGAGTTACTATCCCCAGCTCGCTCACCCTCATAGGGTGTCGGTATAGCACAAGGGCGAGTGGAAGCCACTACCACAGATACTTTGCCAATTAGAAGTCTACCCTCAAAATCCCTCTCTAGAGAAGTGCCGTTACAAAGTCTACCTTCCGCTCGCTACTACTACTACCTCTGCCAGAAACCTACATTCCTGTAATAGCACTCACCGTGCCTGCACGCGCCTTTTTTCGCTGTTCCCAGGAAGTGTTTTCTTGCGTAGCATCATGTCTTCTCACGATCTACAAGCTTCTTCATCTAAGTTGAGTATTCCATTTATCGTTTTTGAACACGTTGGGCACGATGTATCCAATTTTGGCCCTTATTTTAAGTCCTTTTGTCCTTATGAGCCGGGTATGACGCTCTTTCGATCTGCCATTTTGGGTGCATGACAGGCGGCGTGTGTGATTTTTTCAGTTTTTTATTTCAAGATGTATTTTATCCACCGTTTAGCACTTAACTATTTAGGCTACTGTTTTCATATTCTTTTTCATCATTCTCGCTCCTGATGAATTCTGAGAGCCTTATTTTTACGGTTTTATCCTTACGTTATTAGCCTATTATAGGACCCGTCTCACTCCTGACGTATTCTGAGGCTTTGTTTTTTACAATTTGTCTTACGTTATTAGCCTTTTAGGGCCTTTTTCTTTATCATCAATCCCTCAGGAGCGCGTTGGTTCCCTTTCGTGCGTACGGTTATATGCTTCATACGTTATGCGTGAGTACGTATTGTGTTTTTGGCATCCTAGGCTAGCCTAGCGGTTCGCCAGTTTATTTTTGGAGGGGAAGATTCCTCTTTCTTTCGCGGTACTCATGCATGTATATTTCTAGTTTAGTTTTCGATTATAGTCAATAATGCCCATGATTATATGCACTTTTGTGATAAAACTAGTCAAATAATTGTATTGCTATTTGATGAGGTTGGAAGTTCTTCGCGATGTCCTACCCTGGCGTATCCGACCAGACCTAGGCTAGGTTTTGGAGGGTAGGCCAGGCAGTCTTGTATATCCCTCCACCCTTAGTAGCTCCTTTTACCGCAACCCGACCAGGCAGATATGTTTGCTTGGAGGGTGGTCCAGGACTAGAGAGTCTCTCTCTTGTCATGTTTGTAGGGCCTAGGCCTATCTTACCTGACCAGATCGGAAGATTCAATTTTGGAGGGTTGAGTTAGGTTCTAAGTGTCCTCTTCGTGACGTCCTTATAGAAGCCATCCTAGCCTACCTGACTGGATCTGTACCGATTTCGGAGGGTTGGGCTGGAATCTTATCTGGGTGCATTTTTCTCTCCCCCTTCCCCCCCCCCCACCCTTTTTGCAGTTCTTCCAGTAATTCCTCATCAATTATTTTATGAATTGTCTTTGTTGAGTGTAGCCTGGGCCGTTGCCCCCTTTAGGGTGTCAGTTGGCCTACCGTCTTCTGCCCCCTTTAGTGGTAGGCTAGTTTACGGCATCTCAAGAAGTGGTTTTCACTGATCGGTTGCTGTGGCCAGGCGATCACGACTCGTCCACTCTCCTCCAAGAACACCCCCCCCTCCCCCCCCCCCCCCCCCCCCCCCCCCCCCCCCCCCCCCCCCCCCCCCCCACCCCCCCCCCCCCCCCCCACCCCCCCCCCCCCCCCCCCCCCACCCCCGTCCCTTACTCGTTCCGGCGCTGCCTTGTTAGCTCGCTGCCCAAGTAATCCTACTGATGAACTACAGCTAGAGCGTAGAGCTCGGTCCTGGGGATCAGTCGGAGGAGATTGGGGGATTAGTAGATTATGTAATCTCTGTTGGTATGTCTCCGGGTCTGTGTGTTTTCTGGCGAGGTATGGTCTACCATCACACCCGCCAGAAGGCTATATGCCGGATTTTACGTACCGCTGTTCCGCCGCTCTGTTTTCCGTACTTCTCTATGTTATCACTGCTTCCCCACTCCGGTGCGATCAGACTCAGGCTTAGGTTTTACCTATTTTCCCTGTTCTGCTCGTATCAGGCCAACCCCCGCCGGTTTTAGCTATTGCGATGATGAGATTACGTATTCCGGAGTAGGCGGAGGCATTCAGAGCTTAGTATTAAGAAATTTATTCTGTAGCTTCTGTTGGTATGCCTCCGGGCCTGTGTTTATTCCGGCGAAGCGTGGTCTACCATCACGTGCGCCAGAATATATACACCAGAGTTCTACGTACCGTTGTTCCCGCTGCTCTGTTTCCGTCTTCCTTGTTATCGCTGCTGCCCACTCCGGTGGGGGCGGAACTGGTCTCAGAGAATGCGCCTCCAGTTGGTTAGGCTTTGCTACTCTACTCCGGTGCGATCAGACTCAGGCTTAGGTTTTGCCTTGTTTCCCTGTTCTGCTCGTATCAGGCCCTCTCCGCCGATTATAGCTCTGACGATACCCAAGTATGGATTCTGGAGCAGGCGGAGACATCCAGAGCTTTATTAATAACAAGTAAGTTGAAGATCATACTCGATATTACCTTTAGCTGGTTAAGTAACTAGTTGAAGTGTACTCATACCGCCGGATTTAACTCCGGCAGCATTATTTGACAATACTCATATATCTTTCCAACTTACAGATGGTTCGATGCCAGGAGGCGGGATGTCCAGCCCTCCTGTACAAGCCGTATGGGCATGAGGTCTGCCGGTCTCATGCCAGCTGCGCCATCCACTTGGAGGGACGTGCGGTCTGGCACCCGGAAGCCTGCACGGTGTGTTACGACCTGGTTAGGATCGTAATAGATGAGTCGGTAGGTAGCATACTCGCCTCATTGTCACTCTGAATTTTATGTTACACATATCAGTTGGAAAATTCCCCGACACTAGGAAACCTAATTTGGTTATTTCTTACAGGTTGATCTGGCGCTCAAGACCTCCTCGATGTCGACCCTTAAGGCCTGGGTAGGGGGGTTTGGAAGAAACGTGGGAGCCGGCCAACCCTACGTGCTGTTGGAGGAGATGTGCGCCCTCCTCTACCCCAACGCCCAGGTTTTGGCAGCAGTACCAGTGGGAGTAGCGGCTCCCATCATAGAGCGAATCCTCCAGGAGACCCGAGCCCCCCTGGAGGACCAAGAGGGCTTGTGTGATGTCGTGACAGAGGAGGTGGCGGCCATCAGCCTGCACCGAGAGCCTATGGCCACTGAGGTACAGGACGTAGGTAGGGAGGTAAGTGAGGCAGGTAGTCGTGGGACTAATGTTCTCTCTTTTAGTCCAACTCCTTCTTCTCCTTCCTTTCAGGGCTTCCCTGGAAAGTCCACTTCCCCTTGGAATAGGTCGGGCTCGGCAATCCCTAAGGTGAAAACCTAAAACCTTGAAGACGAAGTCTCTGCCGAAGGCGGGTAGACCAGCCAAGCCTTCCCTGGCAGACTCCGCCAGGTCGTCATCGGCCCCCAAGCCTTCGACTTCCTCGGCCAAAGCTACTCCCCCACCCAAGGGGTCGAGAGCTAAGTCTTCCAAAGCCAGACCGGCAGAGTCTGGCTTCGACCACGAGGCTTTCGCCACTCTTCTCATGCAGAAGATGAGCGAAGTAGTGGACTTGAGACTTCAATCGATGTCCACTCAACTCGCCTCAGGTTTAGAGACATCGTGACAATCCATCATGTCTCTGACCCAGAGATTACAAGCTCAGGAGGAATTGGTGACTGGATTCCTCCACTCCGGAAACACACCGCAGTCCTTTGCGGTGCCGGACGCATCCAAGCTTCCGCCATTCGAGAATAGCAACCCATGGCAGTTGGCTCTGCATGCCCTGTTTTCAGAGGGCAAGCTTACAATTGAAGGTTGCGGAACCCGACCCGTGGAAGACTGAGTTCTTCCCAGCAGGCCTACAATTCCCCTTCCCAGGCTACACTAGACTAGCCAAGGAAGCGTTGGTCAGGGTAGACAAGGTCCCAGTCAGCATGGGTCCACACCCTCACTGAATGGGAGTGCGTCAACACCAAGTTGACGCCCCCACAAAGGTTGCTATACTGTTTTTGTAGCGCCGGATGACGTCCCGACTCCTTGCACATAAAAAATTGCAGAATTGACACTGCAAGCCGGAATGGAGGACAAGCCTATGCCTCAGCTAAAAGAGACGGAGGCTACCTCTTTGCTCTTTCCCAGAGATCTAGAGTGTTGGGCTGGCGCTCCGGCAACGTTCACAGTGGGCAAACTCGACCCGGAGTGTACCTCCACACAATTCAGTGAACGTTTGCCTAGAATTCCGCACTCCATGGTCAAGACAGAATTCGAAGCAAGATGCAGGCTGAGCAGGTCAATTAACTCAGTCACCACTGCAGAGTTGACGGCTACAGTCTTTGCAGATGAACCTTATTCCGGGTCCTGACGAAGTCGCTACTGCAGGCTTTTCAGTCGGACCTGTATGATTTTATAGTGGTTAGACAAGCCTGCAGGAAGTATGTCTTTGCTAATGCCTCCATCAGGTATGAGCCAAACAAGCTCATAAAGGCGTCGATCTGGGGTGCCAACCTCTTTCCTGAGGACTTGGTTAACAGCGTCCTCAGCGAGGCGGCTAGAGCTAACCTGAACCTTCATGTCCACTGGGGACTTCCCTTCAAAAGGAAGTTCGAGACCCCCGGACCACAATCCAAAGGTAGGAAGAGGCCTAGGAAGTATCAGCCTTTCCAGACCTCTCAGTCTCAGGCAGTAGTACAGGCAGTTCTTGTCTCCCAGATCAGCAAGCCTTCGACATCTAAGGCACAGCCACAAAAACAGTTTGTTCTGCTGCAGAGTCAACCGACTCAACAGCCTGCGAGTTCAGCTGCCCTTGTAACTTCCCCAGCTTTCAACGCCTCCTTTGAAACACAAGGGGCGTTTCGAGGCTTTAATAGACACGCAAGGGGTAGCAGAGCCAGAGGTGCTTTCCGGCAGAGAGCTGGCTCTAGAGGCAGAGGCTTCAGAGGAGGCAGAGGAAGTAAGACCTCAACCAGTCAATGAGTCTCTGCAGGTGGGCGGGAGACTGTGCCTCTCCCGGGACCATTGGACCTTCAGTACGTGGGCCCACAGTATTGTATCGAAAGGTCTGGGGTGGAAATGGAAGAAAGGGCCTCCTCCACCAGTCAGTTTTCATCAGATTCCAAAGACAGACCTTCTAGACTATGCCAAAGACATTCTTCAAAAGAAGGCAATAAAGAAAGTCAGTCACCTGAAATTTCAAGGACTTTTGTTCAGTGTACCGAAGAAGGACTCGGACAAACAAGAGTGATTCTGGACTTGTCCCATCTCAACACATACATTCAATGCGACAAGTTCCGCATGCTATATATCTCGCAGGTGCGGACCTTACTTCCCCGTGGGGTCGTCACCACCTCTATTGATCTTACAGACGCTTACTATCATGTACCAATAGCAAGTAACTTCTCTCCATACCTAGGCTTCAAACTAGGAAAACAAGCTTACTTGTTCAGAGTCATGTCATTCGGGGTCAACATAGCACCCAGAATATTCACCAAACTAGGAGAGACAGTAGTTCAAGAACTAAGAGCACATGGGGTAATGTTAGTAGCTTACCTAGACGACTGGATCATTTGGGCAAAACCAACGACAGGGAATGTCGCAAGGCAACAGCCAAAGTAATAAAATTCCTAGAATACCTGGGTTTCCAGATAAACAAGGAAAAGTCCCTTCTCATTCCGGCGTCTCGCTTTCAATGGTTGGGAATTCAATGGGACCTAACCACACACAAACTATCTCTTCCGCCAAAGAAGTGCAGAGAGATAGCGAAAGCTATGAGACAATTCCTCAAGAACAAACGGGCTTCTCATCGTACCCAAGAGAGAATTTTAGGTTCACTTCAGTTTGCTTCAATAACAGATGTTCTGTTGAAAGCCAGACTGAAGGATATCAATCGGGTTTGGCGGAAAAGAGCCAACAACAAGTTCAGAGACAAAATCTCCTTGATTCTGCCAATATTAAAGAAAAGACTCCGCCCATGGATGGAAGTCCGGAGTCTTTCCAAATCAGTGCCACTACAATTTCCCCCGCCGTCTCTGATAGTCCACACGGACGCCTCTCTGAGCGGATGGGGGGCTACTCCCAGTACAAGAAGGTTCAAGGAACGTGGTCGAAAACATTCCGCTAGTTCCACATCAACGTACTAGAGGCAATGGCCATTTTTCTGACCTTGAAACGACTAGCTCCAGTCAGGAACAATCATATCAGACTAGTCTCGGACAGCGCAGTGATAGTTCATTGCATAAACAGAGGGGGCTCCAAGTCGAGCCAAATAAATCATGTTATGATTGCAATATTTTCGTTGGCAATGAAACATCATTGGCACCTGTCAGCTACTCACCTGGCAGGAGTACGGAATGTCATTGCAGACTCACTATCCAGAACAACTCCGCTGGAGTCGGAGTGGTCCTTGGACACAAAATCATTCCATTGGATTTGCCAACAAATCCCGGGCCTTCAGGTGGACCTGTTCACCACGGAGTCCAATCACAAACTTCTGTGTTATGTGGCTCCCAATCTGGATCCTGTGGCTCACGCCACAGATGCGATGTCCATAGACTGGGACAATTGGCATAAGATTTACCTATTTCTGCCAATAAACTTTTTACTGAAAGTTCTACACAAACTCAGATCTTTCAGAGGACAGATAGCATTGGTAGCACCCAACTGGCCAAAGAGCAATTGGTTTCCTCTTCTACTAGAGTTGAAACTCCGTCCCAGACGGATTCCCAACCCAAAACTGACTCAAATAGTACAAACTTGGACTGTGTCAGCTTCCTCAAGAATTCTGAATGCCCTAACTTTATGGACTTCATGAAGTTTGCGGCACAGAAGGATGCTAGTATTGACCCACTAAACATCCTGTTCGTGGAGTCAGACAAAAGAGAATCAACACTCAGGCAGTATGATTCAGCAGTAAGGAAGCTAGCCATCTTTCTAAAAGAATCAGATTTCCAGAAGATGACTACGAATCTGGCAATTTCATTTTTTAGAACTCTGTTCGAAAAAGGCCTAGCAGCTAGTACCATTACTACGACTAAATCTGCCTTGAGGAAGATATTTCAGTTTGGCTTTAATATTGATTTAACAGATTCGTACTTCTCGTCTATCCCTTGAGCATGTGCTCGTCTGAGACCGGTGGACTGTCCTCTCACGGTCTCCTGGTTTTTAAGTAACATACTCAGGTTGGCTTCAGATACTGATAACGAATCATGCTCATATATAACCCTTCTCAGGAAAACATTATTTTTAGAGTCTGGCCTCAGGCGCCAGAATATCTGAACTGTCAGCTCTCTCTAGAGAACCAAATCATATTGATTTCCTCCCGTCAGGGTAAGTTCTGCTCTCTCCAGATCGGAAATTCTTGGCAAAAAATGAAGACCCACAAAACAGGTGGTCTCCATGGAAGATTGTTCCTCTCCCACAGGACCCATCATTATGTCCCTATGTTACATTAAAGTCTTTTCTGGGCAGAACTTCTGAAAGGTCTTCAGGTCCTCTTTTTTATTAGCGAGAAAGGTGGAACCATTTCCTTGAAGGCAATCAGACAACAAATTCTTTATTTTATTAAACAAGCCAATTATATTCGGATTTAGTCCCTCATGTCCATGATATCCGGGCAGTGGCTACCCCAGTTAATTATTTTCATAATATGAACTTCGAGGATCTTAAAAAATATATGGGTTGGAAATCCCCTACAGTATTTAAACGCCACTATCTGAAAAATTTAGAGGCCCTTAAATATTTGGAAGTGGCTGCAGGAAGCATGGTCTCCCCTGATATGGCCTAGTTATGTAACTCTATATCTGTATTCTATTATTTTGCTATTATTTATCTTTTGGTACTCACTCTCACCTACCTGCCTCGCTTGTAATCCCTGCCTTTCTGCCTTATGTTCCGGACTGGATTGCTCATCAACCCACTCCTGTACATGTACATAGTTCATTATTATATTTGTTTTTATGTTCATTACCTGTTGTTTTTCCCAAGATAGTATGGATTTGGTCATATTTGGTGCTTTTTACCATTTGTAATTTGCTATTCTTACCTTTGTTATTAAAACAATAATTTTAAGAAAATTTTTCTTTTCCTTATATATAAAATTTTTTGGTTTACCAAGCTTGTATGGCCAATTCTCTGCTACTATTTCACCGGCCGACACAGGTCGAACCCAGAAAAGGGATTTTGAAGAAGGAAAAATCTATTTCTGGGGGAAGACCTGTGTCGCCCGGTGAACCCATCCCTCTCTTTTCCTTTTTCCCACCCTTTAGCTGGCCCAAGCTTGGGTGCATATTCCAGGAATGAAGGTTTCTGGCAGAGGTAGTAGTAGTAGCGAGCGGAAGGTAGACGTTGTAACGGCACTTCTCTAGAGAGGGATTTTGAGGGGAGACTTCTAATTGGCAAAGTATCTGTGGTAGTGGCTTCCACTCGCCCCTGTGCTATACCGACACCCTATGAGGGTGAGCGAGCTGGGGGTAGTAACTCCAGCATTCCATATGGCTTTTTTCTCTGGTATATTTAGCATTTATTTATACCTAGAAATGAGTGCTATAGGGACATTTCACTGGGCGACACAGGTCTTCCCCCAGAAATAGATTTTCTCCTTCGTCAAAATCCCTTTTTTGTTCATCCCTCATACAATGGAGATCTCAAGAAAGAATGCTAGTAAATTAGCTTCAGGTTATAGCCGAGGCTGAATAAAACAAATAAAGGCCAGGTGGTTAAGTGATGTTTGAAACTGGAGAAATTGGTTATACAATGAAGTAATATGTGCATGTTTTCAACCAAACTTTGTTAATTTATTATAAAGGATATTTCTGAATTATATCTCTTCTAACAAATAATGGCAATGAGATATCGATAATACTCGGATCAGCTGAGATTTTGAGAATGTAAGCAATATCAAATGCAAATGATGTACATGACAATTTTTATCTGTAATTGCGTACAGCAAGCAAAAAAACCTTTATTTAAGTCATTATTATAAATGTAGTTGTACTGTTTGATTTTTTGCAAAAAATCAATTTCCTCCAAAAACATTTTGGTTTTGTAATTTAGAAGTCATCCTCTACTACAGATATGAGATAAATTTTTAAAAATTTGTCATGATTTATTACCTTGTTGTCTAAAGGTCGTTTTATACACGGAAATATATGGTAATTATCGTACGCGAGTTCTTCACAATAGCGCAAACAATAGCGAATCCTCCAGAAACACTGGAAAAGTGTTTATGTTTAATTTGTTATGTAAATTTTTAAGTTTTAAACCTTTTTCTGTATAAAATCTTTATTAAAAATGTAAAATTTTACTTTTGTACATGCATAAATATGATACAAAGGTAATTACAGCACATACAATTAGTGCATATACATACTTTTACAAGATGCAATGCCCATTCATAAAGTTACTGCACTTTCAAAGATGATAATCCCTTCAGAAACTTTGTTTATTTTCTGAAGTACATACTAATATATACAATTAGTACAAGTTTTCATGCTTTTAAGGTAAAATCATTATGGAGATTCTGTGTATGCTATTTATATTTTTGAAAATATATACAAAGGCAGTACATAATTCACAGTGTTTGTCACTGATAGACCTTCATGATCAACTAATAAAACATATCAGACACATAACAGAGTTGTCGTTCACACACACACATCACAACACAAAACTAGATGACAGGTCACCTCAAAAGTTGAGCCAAGAAGCTGTTCCTTCTGTCCTGCATTGGGGTTTTATTGGGGAAAAGAGACAAGTTATACAATTACCGCGAATGCAGAACCGACTTACAAGGTTTTCATGAGCATAAAAAACTTTATAATAATTAGGTAGTTCGCTGTTAAAAATAAATTCCAAATATAATAATGTGGAATTTCAGCATATTTGTTAAATGTAGTGAATTAATTGGTGGTGTGTGACAATACAATTTTGAATGATGTCGCACCCATACTGTGTACGTACATATGCATACATGCCCATAGAAGGGCATGCAGAGGTCTCTTCACCTTTCCCAATGGCTTCTCTGATGAGAGGTACAAATAAGATCTAATAACACTTTCAACTCCTGCCATACGTGATATGTGCAATACATTCACCAAGAGCAATTTCATATATATAAGGATAAATTAGTAATTATCATAACTAAAACAGTACTTATACTTTGTTACTAAAATGGCTAATGACATTTATGTCAAAGGAACTTCGTCTTTATGTAAAACCTACTTTCGGTGCTAACTGCACCACAGATACTACATGCTAGAACATAGCAAAAATCTAATAAAATAATGCTAAGAGTGTTGTTCTCGAGTAGATGTGGTTCTTTCACCTTTATCATGACATGCAATAGAGACGTACATGTTTTTACGAAATACACGGGTATACAAATATATTCAGTTTTCACACGAATACAAATACAGTAACATAGCTCCTGTCTGTCAGTTACTTGACAGACAGCAATTCACAAAAAAAAATCAATCAATAATTTCTTTTCGGACAGATACTAATAACTATAGTAAGAGATAGAAGCACAGAAACAAGTAAATGCACAAAAACTCCTACACTAGAATAATAAACCTGTTCTCAAACTGTAAAATCTATAGTACTTTATTTGTTCCACCCATCAGAACAAACATTCACATGAACTCTTGTTCGGAATATGTCCACCAACGACTCCGTCATGGTGATGATCATTGTTCAAAGTGTCGTGCATCAGCTAGACTCCACAAGCGAAGAGTGTTTCTCTATGGTACTATCACATCACAAAAACTTAGGTAATCAAGGAAATCATATATCATTGGTTGACACCTTGTGCACACAGGTAATGCAGTATGTTTACTGATAAACACAATTATATAAATCCTGTTTTTATAAAGGGATATTAATTTGTAATAAAATAAGCAAGCATAATGTGTGAGAGAATAATATATTATATATATATATATATATATAATATATATATATATATATATATACTTAAATATTAAATTATTTATATAATTTAATATATAATATATATATATATAATTTTATATATTAATATATATATGAGATAATTATATATATGATATACTATATAATATAATATATATGAGTTATATATATATATGAAATATATTAAATTTATAAATATATATATATATATATATATATATATATATATATATATATTTATATATATATATATTTTAAATATATATACTATATATATATATATATATATATATATATATATAGTATACTTAGTATTATATATGATATATAATATATAGGATATATATATATATAATATATATATAGTGATATATAATAAATATATATATATATATATATATATATATATTATATACTAGATTTGATATATAATCTATATATATAATATATATATATATATATATAGATATATACTATACAATATATATATATATATATACACTAGATATGATAATATATATATAGATATTATGATATACATATATATATATATTATATATATATATGATAGTATATATAGATATATATATATATAGATGATTATATTCTACCTATTACATATATATTATATATTATATATTATATATATATATGATATGATAGAGGTAGTATACATTATATAAGATATATTATATATATAGATACATATAATAATAAAATATATATATATTATATATATATATATATATATATATATATAATAGAATATATATATATGATATAGATATATATATATATATATATACATCATATACATATATATATATATATAAGATATATATATAGATATATATATATATATTATATATATATATGATTACACATAAGAGAATATATATACATATATATATATATATATAGATATATATTACATATATATATATAGATATACAGAATATAGATGATACATATATAATATATATATATACATATAATATTTTTTTACCCATATATATATATATATATATATATATATGAACTTGGATTACGAAAAAGTATATAAAACGTGATGCTAGTATAAATAGGTTTTTTTCCCACGAAGGAAAAAAAAATGAGCGATTTAGCAAGGTACCTGTTCGGACCCTGTCGGCTTGTCACTTTTTTCATTTTTCCTTCGTCGCAAAAAATATATATAAAAAATATATATATATATATATATATATATATATATATATATATATATATATATATATATGAATAACTTGATTACGAAGTATATAAAACGTGATGCTATGTATAAATAAAGGTTTTTTTCCACGAAGGAAAAAATGAAAAAGCGAGATAGCCAAGTACTTTCGGTCCTGTTCGGACCCTGTCTCACTTTTTCATTTTTTCCTCGTCGCAAAAAATATATATATATAATATATATATATATGATATATATATATGTATATATATACATATACATATATATACAAATATCTATATATATACAGGCAGTCCCCGGGTTACGACGGGTTTGGCTTACGACGTTCTGAGGTTAAGGTGCTTTTCATTTTTCAATTATATTCATCAGAAATTATTTCCAGGTTTATGACGCCTACAACACTCATCTGGCAGAAGAAATATGACACCAAAAATGCAAAATAATCAATATTTGAAGTTTTTTTATGCAAAATGCTATAAGAATGCAGTTTACATAGTTTTGAATGCACCCAAAGCATTAAAAGTAAGGTTTTCTTAGGATTTTTGGTGATGTTCCGGCTTACGATGATTTTCGGGTTACAACGCACCTCAAGAATGGAACCCCCGTCGTAACCCGGGGACTGCCTGTATAATTGCATATATATAATATACGAACAGGCAGTCCCCAGGTTACAAAGGGGGTTCCGTTCTTGAGATGCGTCGTAAGCCGGAACATCGTAAAAAATCCTAAGAAAACCTTACTTTTTTGCATTTTTCATCTAAATAACCTTCAATTATTGATTATTTTGCAGTTTTGGTGTCATATTTCATCGACCAGATCAGTGTTGTAGACGTCGTAACCCTGGAAATAATTTCTGATGAATATAATTGAAAAGCGCCTTAACCTCGGAACGTCGTAAGCCAAACCCGTCGTAACCCGGGGACTGTCTGTGTATATATATATCTATATATATATATATATGAGAGAGAGAGAGAGACCTTGCAGACCTTACAGCTTGTTTGAGTTGCCCCAGGTCCCTCAGTGTGAGGCACCTTAAATGTCTACCAGATAATTGCTAATACATCTTCCAGTATATTTTGCATCTTTCAATCTTGGATGGTCTGGGATGCAGCTTAGATATTTTTCGAGCTTATTCTTAAACACATCTACGCTCACTCCTGATATGTTCCTCAGATGAGGTGGCAATGCATTGAATAGACGCTGCGTTGTCAATGCTGGTGCGTAGTGGAGTAATGTCCTGTGTGCTTTCCCTAGTTTTCCTGCTATAGTTTTGGGCGCTATTAATTTACCTCCGCTTGCTCTTTCTGATATTTTTAGCTCCAAGATGTTTTCGGCAATTCCTTCTATCTGTTCCCATGCCTGTATTACCACGTAGCGTTCTCATCTCCTTTCTAGCCTATATAATTTGAAAAATTGTAGTCTTTCCCAGTATTCAAGATCCTTAACAACTTCTATGCTAGCTCTCTATTTGTGTAATATCCTTTTGGTAGTGTGGGTTCCATATCATATTGCAATATTCAAGTGGACTACGTACATACGTTTTAAAAAGCATAATCATGTGTTCGACTTTTCTTGTTTTGAAGTGCTGTAACAACATTCCCATTTTTGCTTTGCATTTTGACAATAGTATTGCTATTTCATCATTGCATAACATGTTCCTGTTCAACATCACACCAAGGTCTTTAACTGCTTCCTTATTAGTGATTGTCTTGTTATTAGGTCCCCTATATACATATAGCTTTCCTTCTTTATCTCCATCATTTATTGATTCCAATTTATCAGAGTTAAATACCATCTTTTTTACCTTTGCCCATTCATATATTTTGTTAAGGTCTCTTTGTAGTGAGTTCTCATCTTCATTACAAGTAATTTCTCTACTTATTCTTGTGTCATCGGCGAAACTACTCACTACCGAGTCCTTAACATTACTGGCTATGTGTGCAATTATAATAACAAACAGCAATGCAGCTCACCTTATATTTCCATAGCTTCATCTGATTTCTCATCGTTTGCAATAACTATCTGTTGGGTGGTGGGAGGGGGGGAGTAAATGGATACAATTTTCACTGAAGTGGAATTTACATGAAATCAACAGAAGAACTGAACTTATACAAAATGAATTTCACTACAGAGCACAGTACTTGAAGATATTGCTTGTTCATATGGCACAAACAAATGACTAGGTATTGCATTTAGTGGTTCACTTTTCTTTCAGTCATAGCCATTTAACATTTGGGGGAAATAGGTATTGTGTGTCCATATGAGCCCAAGACATGATAAAAACAATTGCTTTTAGATCTTGTTTGCTATTTGTTCAGTTTAACCACTGTGTATGTAACACTCTCTCTCTCTCTCTCTCTCTCTCTCTCTCTCTCTCTCTCTCTCTCTCTCTCTCTCTCTCTCTCTCTCTCTCTCTCTCTCTCTCTCTCTCTCTCTCTCTCTCTCTCTCTCAAAACCTTACGACTCATGGGTTGATTTTCATTTTAGAGAACTCAGCATTTATCTCTATGTTTCGATAAGTTGCTCATATTCAAAGGGTGAACTTGATATACAGTACATGGTAAAGTTAATACCCATTAATGGAATATAATTAATATGATTGTGTTAATCAGTAATAGAGCATTTCATAATTACTAAAGGTTACAACCAATGATGTACAATAGCTTAAGTTCTAGGAGCTTATGATGGATTTCTAATGGTATAAAGATTTCATAGGTTTTTGTAAGTCATACAAATTACATAAAAATACAATCAATCCCCTGTATTCGCTTACTCCAGATTCGTGGACTCATGTATTCACATATTTCTCTCTGGGATATATAGTACCCCTATTATTTATGGGAAACACTTATTCGCTGCATTTTTTTATGAGAAATATCCATAAATTCCTGTTTTTTTTTAATCAATTTCATCAGAAAATGCACTTTTTGCGATTGAATTATTAAAAAATCATGGTATAAATATTATTAGTGGGTTTTTCTTGAGTTTTAACTAACGAAATAGGGTGTTTTAAGCATTTTCATAGGGGTTTCAACTACTCACGGATTCTAGCTATTTGTGGTGGGGTCTAGTACACATCCCCCACGAATAAGGGGAACACTGTATTGCTGTGATGTGATGCATCTTAAACAAGTCCTGCATACACACATTCACACATGCTCGTATTTGAATGAAATGTTTGTGAAATTTTTTATATGGAGGGACCTGTACCAAGATGCAGTAACAAAATGGTAGCTACTAACTCCCCCTTGGTATGAGATGTATCATATGATATCTAATACATAATTGCATATGAAAACTTCCAGTGCTTGCCATATGATTATTTCATGCCATGATATTTTAGTGAATTTTTCAGGAAAGTATCACTTGATTGGGCCATTGATTTTATGGCAACTCATTTGGCAGCACTCACACCTCAGTTCAGTGATATGAAGGAGAATAGTCTCCCAAGAGGTTTTATGTTGGAAGTTACTACATCTCCCCATCCCAGTACATCTTGTATATATTTTTCCACGGATATACTCAAGGGGTTGTTGTTGGTTTTAGTTCTTATCTTTTACTCTACGTATTATGTGAGCTTTAACTGTAATATTTCAAAATAAAGTCCCAAAAATTATTAGAAAGAACATGTATAAATCACTAAAAGTGTCACATCTCCCCTTCCTGATACTCTTATACAGCACGTACTATATATATTTGTCCATAAATATACTTAGGGATTGATGTTGATTGTAGTTTTTTTATCTTTTATGATATTATGTTAGCTGTGATTGTAATGCTGCAAAATGAACTACAAAAAAATATTAGAACATGTATAGCTCGCTAAACTTAGCACAGTTTTACAAATGCCATGGAAAAGAGGCCTCACATTGGATTGGAAACCTTAACTTTCAGCTTCCTTTACCAGGTACAAAAATTTTTTTGAATTTTTCTTTCATTGGGAGACCTTATATTTGCCCAGTCAGGGGCTTTTGTTGATGTATTTATTGGTCTGCCCATAATGTTTAATATAAAATCATTGCGTGTACTTTTATAAAGGAACATGGATGTTTCTTTATAAAAGAGGAGATTTTTCAAGTTTGGCCCACATATGCAGTTTCTGAATTGCTTGCAGAAAAGAGACAGAGCATTTCTATGGGAAATTTATTTATATAGTATATAGTATATATATATTTCTGGGCTCAGCTCGTGTCGCTGCGCGAAATATCCTTTAATCTATTATTTCTAGGGTAAATGTACTAACACATACCAGAGAATAAATAAAATAAAGAAAAAGGTCAGTATAACTGACTCGCTCACCCTCCAAGAGGGTGTCGGTATGAACACTAGGCGAGTGAGACCACTACCACGAGCCAAAAACCAATAGAAATCTCCCACAACAAAAACCCTCCATGAGGAGAGCCGACCCACAGAGTGAGCAGCTCGTACTACTACTACTCCATCCCATGCTGCCGACTGCTGCGCCTCTGGTGGTCATCCTTTTCAGTTAGCGCACACGAGTCACACGTGATATTTTTCTCTCTGTGTTTTTTGTGCCCTTTCGTTGGATTTGTCTATGATGGAGCGTGCAGCTATTGCAGCAGCTAAGTTTAAGTACTCTTAGTTACTTCATTATTTATGGTTAGTTGGTTTTTTCCGGCCCTCAGTCAGTATTTGCTGTTTTTTTAGGTATAAATACGAACTCGGGGTCGGAAGCATGGCAGCATGGTTCTGCCGCGTGGTGGGTTCGTTCTCGGTCTCCCATACCTAGAACATCCCTTATCTATATACGCTCTATATTTATTATCCATTTTACTTAGGGTACTGTCTACTCAGGTTTGTCATGCATGCATGTCTTTTACCTTATGTAGGCTTCTTCTTTCCAGACCCTAGTCCCGGCTCTTAGTATCGGCCTCTGACTAGCTTTGAGTGGTAGACTTTCCTTCGGGTTAGTCGTACACTCCTGGATTTTTTCTCCTACTATATTGTTTTCTTTCTTTTATTTTATTTTATTATAACATGTATTTTGTTGTGGCTAGGTTAGTTAGGCGTCTGGCTTAGCCTAGGTCCTGGCTCCTTGAGCCTATGCTACCGCTCATCAGTTCGGTTGCTTCCCTATAGCATCTCTCTGATCAGTCGGTTTTGGCCCAGTAGGTCTCCATGCTACCGCTTTTCAGTTCAGTTGCTTCCCGATAGCATCTCTCTGATCAGTTGGTTGGTCCTAGGCTTAGTTGTCTTATTTTGGTCTTACCGCCTCGTGGTCACTACGCGATCACGAGACAGCCAGACGCCTGCCCAGTCCCCTTCCCCCCTCCTCCCGCTCTTCCATAGAGTCGGGGGAGGGTGGGTCGGTCTGCCCACGCTCGCTCCACATACCCGAGCATGCCTCCCTCTCTCCCCCCAGGCGGAGGGGCCAGGGAGACGGGACAGACCCAGACTGGACGCGACCTCTCCGGCTTCTCGGTCCGGCACGGTGGTGATGTGGTGGGGGGTACTGGCCTTTCCCCCCATCCGTTGCTTCCTTGTCGCTCCGGTTCGCTCGAGCCTGTATGTCTCCTCGCTCTTCCCGACCTTGCTAGGACTCCTTTCCTGATCGGAGTCCTGGAATCCAGAGGGAAGATGTTAGTCCACCCAGTAGAGTGGACCGGAACATACAGTGGGTCCCTGCTAACCTTACCGCATTGCTGAGTTACTAAACTCCGCTACGCACTGGACTTGGTCCGGTTCGTTTGAGTTTTAGGTTTAAGCGTTATTAGATTAACTATAAGTTTATCTTAAGTACCTTAAACCTTTTCCCCCCTCCCTTACATGTCTTACCGGATATCTCCGGGATTATAGCCTATTCAGGCGAGGCAGGGAGGGGTTATGCCCAAATTTTTTCCGAGCTCCGGCATGCAACGGAGTTCTGTCCTTTAGCCTGTAAGTGTTATTCTTTAAGATACTCATGTATCTTCCCACTTACAGGCCACCAACTGTGAGCATCCGGGATGCGCCGCCACACTTCAGGACCCATGTGGACACGAAGTTTGCCGGTCCCATGCTCCATGCGCGACGCTGCACGGGGACATCCAGGTCTGGTACCATGAGACGTGTACCATATGTTACGATCTGTGAGCCAGCTTTTAGAAGGGGTGAGTATCCCATCTCCGGTAGCTGCTCCGCTTCTGTTTTAGTGCTTAAGTTTTCATCATCCACTTTAACTTAAGGCATCTAAGTTTAAGTTATATTTTAAGTTTTAGTTTTAAGTGATTCTTAAATCTAATCTACGCCCTCTCTTCCAGGCGCCGGCAGTGAAGGATACCGCACTGGCAACCCTGCGGGCCTGGGTCGGCGGTTTTGGGAAGAACGCCGCCAAGGGTATGCCCTACATCTTGGAGAAGCGGTTGGCGCTGTTAATCTTCCCCGGAGGCAAGGCGACAGGATACGTCGACCCAGTAGAGGCGGCCCCTACTATCGGCCTTCATCCAACAACAGCTGGCTGCCTCATTAACTGATCAAGACCAGGATATCTCCACGGACGTCGCGACTCTAGACATTAATGTGGAACCTATGGTAGGTGTAGACGACCTGTTGGTCGAGGTAAGTAGGGTGGACACCCAAGGGTCACCCTTGGGTGTAACTGTTTCTTCTACTCCTGCAACCTCTCCATCCTTCCAAGGCTTTACAGGTGATGAATTATATTCCTTACTCTTCCTGACGCTTCGGTTAGACCTAAGGTCAAGGGTCAAGCAGTGAAATCCTTGACTAAGACGTCGTCGTCGTCTAAGAAGTCGACTTCGGCGTCATCCTCCTCACGTAAGTCTCCGGCTGCGAATCCCGGAGCAGACAGGTCTAAAGCTTCTAGCTCCGGCTCTAAGTCCTCGAGGAGTAAATCCTCCAGAGAGAGATCTCGCACCCGGCAGTGTCAGCAGTTCCGCTACCCTTGGTTCCGATTCAGAGCCACCCCTCCACCTCCGCAGCAGCTCCGGCCTTGGACTCCAATGCTGGCCTGTTGCAACAGGTGGGCGACCTGGTTGGGTCCCTAAAGAGTAGCATGGAACAAATGATCTCTCGTCTGTCGGATAGGATTACTTCCCAAGACTCCATTATAGCCGGACTGAGAGAAGCCCCTCTAGCCTCTCCTCCACTTTCCAATACGAGTGGAACTCAGCTTCCTCCGTATGACTCGCTACCTCCGTTCTCGATGAACAATCCATGGAGAGTAGCGTCATACGCCCCCTTCCAAGACGGTCTCATTTCCATACCGGAATTCGGAACTCGAAGGATAGAGGACTTCGAGTTCTTCCCGGAAGACCTCTAGCCTCGTTCATAGGCTACGCAAGGCTTACAGCTTCAGCCATGGTTCGGGATGATAGGGTACCAAAGGAGACAGTCCTCTATTCACGAGACCAGGCTCAGAGAGAATGGCTCAGATGTTTAGAGGACATGGATTGTTCTAATACCAGGATACAACCTTTCAAGAGTCCCTTTACCATTTTCACAATGGATGAGAGTACCCCGCTCCCGTTCCTGACAAAGATCGCGAGGTCTACCATCCAGCGGCCCAGAAGGGGGAACCCATGCCTCAATTGAAGGAAGCAGATCCCACATCTCCGTTGCTCCCCTCAGCCGGAGAATTGTGGGAGGACTTGCCAAACACCTTCTCAGCTGGCAAACTCAAACCGGACTGTGCTATGGAGCAGTTTGGTGAAAAGCTACCCAGGCTCCCGGATGGCCTTATTCAGGCTGAATTTGACGCGAAATCGCGATTAGCCAGATCAATTAACTCTATGGCTATGTCCGAGGTAGCAACCATAGCTTATGGCTCAGAACCGCTTTTTAAGCTCATGTCCAAAGCCCTGACTCAAACGGTACAGTCGGATATGTTTGAGTTTGCCACTGCTAGAACGAATTGTAGGAAGCATGTCCTACAAGAGGCAACCATTCGACATGAGCCGAATAGGTTACTCTCGTCTAATATCTGGGGAGCAGATCTCTTCCCAGAAGCTATGGTGAAGGAAGTCCAGTCAGAGGCTACGAGGCTGAACCAGAGCCTTAAGGACCGTTGGGGCCTTACGGCTAAGAGGAGACAAGACCTAACACCTAAAGGTAAGGGACAGAGGAAACCTAGGCGTTTCCATCCTTACCAGAAAAAGCAGCCACGCTTTCCTCAGCAAGTTCCAGCGGTGCCCTTAGTGCAAACAGCCCAACCTTCCACCTCTAAGGCTCAATCACAGCCAATTTATGTGATATCCCCTCAGCCTCAGCCCTCCACCTCTTACGCCATCTCTCCAGCTTACAATCAAGCCTTCGAGAGTCAAGCTTCACAGAAGTATGACCGCTCGGGTAAGGGAGGCAGAGGTAAGCGTTCCTTTCGTGGGAGAGGATCGGGAGGTCCCTTTAACAGGGGAAAGCACTTCAGAGGAGGCCGAGGCGGTTACCAGAACCAATGAAGAACTTCAGGTAGGAGGGAGGCTGTTTCACTTTCGCCACCGGTGGAACTTCAGCGAATGGGCTCAGAGCATAGTGTCAAAAGGCCTGGGTTGGAGCTGGTTGACGAACCCACCTCCATCCAGACCTTTCCGTCAACTTCCTTCCAAAGAATTGACAGAGTACGCAGAGGACCTCCTTCAGAAAGGAGCTATAGCGAGAGTCAAGAGATTAAAATTTCAAGGTCGCTTGTTCAGCGTGCCAAAGAAAGGCTCACAAAAAAGAAGGGTAATCTTAGACTTGTCCCGCTTAAACTTAGCCATCCGCTGCGACAAGTTCAAGATGCTCACGATCTCACAGGTGCGGACCTTACTTCCCCGTGGGGCCGTCACCACCTCTATCGATCTTACAGACGCCTACTATCATATCCCTATTGCAAGACACTTCCGTCCGTATCTGGGTTTCAAGATAGGAGACCAGGCATTCTCCTTCAAGGTAGTTCCCTTCGGACTCAACGTGGCACCCAGGGTGTTCACGAAACTAGCGGAAGCGGTAGTGCAACAACTCAGATCACTAGGGATTATGGTAGTAGCGTATCTCGACGATTGGTTGATCTGGGCTTCAACAGTCGAGGAATGCAACAGAGCTACACTGAAAGTGATTCAGTTCCTGGAATATCTAGGCTTCAAGATAAACAGGACCAAGTCAAGACTCACTCCAGAGGCAGACTTTCAGTGGCTGGGCATTCAATGGAATCTATCCTCCCATACTCTGTCGATTCCATCAACCAAAAGGAAAGAAATAGCGAAGTCAGTCAAGCAATTTCTAAGTCACAAACTGGCGTCAAGGAGAGCTCAGGAGAGGATCCTGGGTTCTCTCCAGTTTGCATCAGTGACGAACGTCTTAATGAAAGCCAAACTGAAAGACCTAACCAGAATCTGGCGCTCACGAGCAAATGTCAGGGCCAGGGACAAACTATCCTCAGTCCCTCTGATTCTAAAGAATCGTCTTCGGCCGTGGGCGAAAGTCAAGAATTTGTCAGTGTCAGTACCCCTTCAGTTCCCTCCACCAGGGATTACCATCCACACAGACGCGTCCTTAAGCGGTTGGGGAGGGTATTCACAGGTCCAAAAGGTTCAAGGAACTTGGTCACCTCAGTTCAGTCAGTTCCATATAAACGTACTGGAGGCAATGGCAGTGTTCTTGACTCTAAAAAGGTTGCGCCCACCAAAGTACTCCCACATAAAGCTAGTTCTGGACAGCGCAGTGGTAGTACATTGTATAAACAGAGGAGGCTCCAAGTCACGTCATCTAAATCATGTGATGGTAGCCATCTTCTCCCTGGCAGACAAGTTCAGTTGGCATCTCTCCTCCACTCACATAGCTGGAGTGAAAAACGTCATAGCAGACGCGTTATCCGATCAGTGCCCCTAGAGTCGGAATGGTCACTGGACAACAGTTCGTTCCAATGGATCCTTCAAAGAGTCCCAGGGCTACAGGTGGATCTCTTCGCATCTCAAGCGAATCACAAACTTCCCTGTTATGTAGCCCCAACCTGGACCCTCTGGCCTATGCCACGGACGCCCTGGCTCTAGACTGGAACAACTGGAAGAAGATTTATGTCTTTCCCCCAGTGAATCTTCTTATGAAAGTTTTAAACAAACTCAGGACGTTCAAGGGTCAAGTGGCTCTAGTAGCCCCAGACTGGCCGAAGAGCAATTGGTATCCCCTAATTCTGGAGCTGGGCCTTCGTCCTCTTCGGATCCCCAATCCCAAGCTCTCCCAGTCAGTACAAACGAAGACTGTGTTCGCTTCCTCAGGGATTCTCAAAACCCTAACTTTATGGATTTCATGAAGTTTGCGGCAAAAAGAGATGCGAATATTGACCCTCAGAATATTCTCTTCTTGGAATCCGATAAAAGGGATTCAACTTTGAGACAGTACGATGCTGCTGTCAAAAAGTTAGGCAATCTTCCTGAGAGAATCTGATATTAGAATCATGACAGTTAATTCAGCTATATCCTTTTTCAGATCCTTATTTGAAAAAGGTTTAGCAGCTAGCACGATTACGACAAACAAGTCAGCCTTGAAAAGATATTTCAATTTGGGTTCAACATAGACTTGACGGATTCCTACTTCTCGTCTATTCCTAAGGCATGTGCTAGACTTAGACCTTCTGTAAGGCCTACGTCAGTTTCATGGTTCTTAAACGATGTTCTAACTGGCTTCAGAAACCGACAATGACACATGCTCGTTTATAATGCTCTTAAGGAAAACCCTATTTTTATTAAGCTTAGCTTCAGGAGCAAGAATTTCAGAACTGTCGGCTTTATCCAGAGATCCGGATCATATTCAATTCCTTCCCACAGGGGAAGTACTACTTTCTCCGGAACGTAGCTTTTTAGCAAAGAATGAAGATCCTTTGATGAGGTGGGAACCTTGGAAGGTACTACCCCTTCCACAAGATGTATCTCTTTGCCCAGTTACAACCTTACGAGCCTTTCTGTCCAGGACCTCCTCATCCTCATCGGGTCCCCTCTTTAAGAGGGAAAAAGGTGGTACTTTATCCATTAAAGGCATCAGGCAGCAAATCCTGTACTTTATTAAGCAAGCCAATCCTGACTCTTTCCCGAAAGCACATGATGTTAGGGCAGTAGCCACCTCAATTAATTATTTCCAACACATGAACTTCGATGAGTTGAAAAAGTATACCGGATGGAAATCGCCGACAGTGTTCAAACGCCATTACCTTAAGTCCTTGGAAGCTCTGAAATTTTCAGCAGTAGCAGCGGGAAACATAGTTTCCCCTGATTCTAGTTAATTCGTAGTAGAAGATTCAGTCCTCCTTTCTACCTGCTTCACCCAACAGTTCGTCTATTCCTACCGTGTTCATTTACATTCACCTGGTGTCTTAGCTGCTTTTATGATGATGTAGTGGGTGCCCCTTAGTTTTTGCTAGGGACACTCACAGATGATTATGGATTTTGATCTCATGGATGTTACCCCTTATTTTTATGCTAGGGGATACATCTCATTTATAATGGTTACGGGTTTTGTATATTAAGTCATATGCATTCCTTATACATTATCATTGTTGTTTAATTTGTTCATTTGACTACTCTAATTGCTATTATATTTTGATACATGCCTTTACACAGATACCATTTTGTTACATGTAAGCCATTTACCTCTGTACATATGTAAATTACCTTATGATAAGAAACATGTTTAGAATTAAGGGTAATTTAAGCATATTTCTATTTTGTATCACTGTGTATTTGTATCTTTTTAGCAATTATATTTCTTTTTTATATTACTTTATTTTTTTATTTGAGACCTATTCTTATTTATTTTATTACTTTTGTTTACAATCTTGTGCTATTTCTCTGGTACGATTTCGCGCAGCGACACGAGCTGAGCCCAGAAAAGGGATTTTGACGTAAGGAAAAATCTATTTCTGGGCGGATTGGCTCGTGTCCGCCAGCGAAATCCCACCCTACCCATCCCTTCGCCCAAGATTGTCTGCTAACTTCAGGATGGCCACCAGAGGCGCAGCAGTCGGCAGCATGGGATGGAGTAGTAGTAGTACGAGCTGCTCACTCTGTGGGTCGGCTCTCCTCATGGAGGGTTTTTGTTGTGGGAGATTTCTATTGGTTTTTGGCTCGTGGTAGTGGTCTCACTCGCCTAGTGTTCATACCGACACCCTCTTGGAGGGTGAGCGAGTCAGTTATACTGACCTTTTTCTTTATTTTATTTATTCTCTGGTATGTGTTAGTACATTTACCCTAGAAATAATAGATTAAAGGATATTTCGCTGGCGACACGAGCCAATCGCCCAGAAATAGATTTTTCCTTACGTCAAAATCCCTTGTATATATATATATAATATATATATATATATATATATATATATATATATATATATATATATATATATATATTATTTGCACCATTTGGTTTTTATTGTGTATAAAGTACTGTAGTTATTCTTTGTTGTTTATAAGCGTATATAGTAGTACTGTCTATTGACAAAATAAGGAAAAACACGTGATGAAATTGCCATTTGACATATGTAGAGTTTTCTCATTATATCTAACACTTTCCAATATATCTAGCTGGGCCTTGTTGTCAATTCAGATTAATGAGTGATCACTGTATTTATATGGCATAATTAATATGAATTTTAGTTGTTTAAAATGTCATATGCAAAGTTGAAGTTAGTTTTAATGTTTGATAAAAAAATAAACCTCTTATTCTGTATGGCATATCCTTCATCCATCATGCAGGAGAGGCTAAAAGTGAAGTGAGGCTGCTCAAACAAAGCATTCTGCATGATGGGGGGTGGGGGATAACTACTGCTAGTTCAAGAAATCAGCAATCCTTTAGTTGATCACATACTGGATATCAAGGCACAAATGAATTGTAGAGTTAGTATTTTTTTAAGTGATTTTTAAGTGGCACACTGTGTAATTTTGTAACCAGTCACAGATAGGTCCGAGATGAGCCATGCAACGGCAGAAGTATTTAGCAACTATTCAGACTTATGTGTAACCATTTTCACGGGGCAAATGGAAGAAATCTAGGCATTGTGATGACCTTTTGCTAATTGGGACCATAGTCCAAAATCATCAAAAGAAGCTAATCTAAAATAATTTGAAATGCATTGTACAGGTTTAGAGTAAACTGCATAAAAAATCCTTTAAATTTTCATAGTGAAATGTTGCAAACCTTGTTGTATTTGGTTGTTGATACTGTTTTAGGTGACCAGTAGTAATGTTATGAATGAGCATGCTGAAGGGATTTGAGTTCTGATTTTTATTTGTTTATTTTTTATGACACCTTGAATGCTCATCTCTGGGTATCCTATAGAACAGACAGTTGCTGTTGTCAGCTTTCATTTACATAAAGGTGTTTCATGAGACTGTTATCCTTTTGAATATTCATTAGGTTAACCATTTTTTTTATTCATACTTGCTTTGTGTTTTCCTATGGTTACTTGAAATTTTGTTCTTTTTGTGCAATCCAAATCATTTAGTTAGAAAATCATACCATAAACTTTTGTAACATTTAATTTGATGGCAGCAGTATGGTAATGTAATGATGCCTTGGTAATGAGACAATAAGGGTGAATGGTTTTGACAAAAGCAGAGTGAAATGTGCTGTATAGGCTAAGGATTATCTAGGATTGCTATTTCTCTTGTGTTTTCCCTATTCTGGGTGTGACCACATTTTGTTCTTCTTTGCTTCATGCCTATTATTTTTCAGATCATGAGAGAGATAGTCAAGCAGCATCTCCTGACATGTGTCCCGAAACACAAATTCCAGTTTTCTTTAAATGAAAGTGTTGGTCTCACATCATTGACATTAGGAAAATCTCTTCCTGGAATGTTTGAGACCATGTGGTGAGGCTCTTTAGCTGTACATATTTAGTTTGTGTTATGGTGCGGGATCTTTGTTCTAGGACATGAATGTTTTTTTTTTGTAATGAGTTTTGCATGGCGTATTGTAATTTTTATGGGTTTTGTTAATGTTTTAGTCCTCTGAATACTCTTGAGAAAATCCTATAATGATTAGCTGAATTATTTTAACTGTACACAGTATTAGGACCTCTTAGAGTTAACTGGAAACGTAGTCTTGTTAGTTTGGTGCTTGTGACTTTTTGAATTGTAATGTGGCCTTTTTTGGGAGGTCATTTTTTTGTGAGCAGCGCTGCTTTGACATTTTATATCCCACTGGCCAATTTTTGTGGGACTTATCCCTGCAAGTATGAATTGAACTGTGCGCTGAGATGTGGAAAAGTAACAGAGTTTGGTTTTGAAATGTGCATAGATCGGTATCTGACGCTGGAAGCTTCGAAAGTGAATGGTTTTATACAAACAGTTGTCCTGTTTCAGTCTCGTGATGGTTCTTTCAATTTTTCACAAGTAAACTTTAGCTTATTAATTGGAACTACAAGTTTTTTTTTATGTACATGTATTTTTGTGATTCTGGACTATGGTGCTCAGATGAGTAACATTTCCTTTAGCATAGCATTTTCAATGATCTTGAACTTGTATCAATCCGATTTCTATAGCAAGAAATACTTTCCAAAGAACAAGAGTTTGATCATTGGTTTTGTTGCTAAATGCTATGTTATATAGATAGCATATCCGTAGAGAGCATGAATAAGACGTTTACTCTTCAGATGCATTTATATAATATGTACTTTATTCTAGGGTTGTGAGCAGCTAGGTGGCAAGTTGTCAAATACAAGAAAGTGGATTGGTGCCACGGAAGTAGTCACCCTGTTGTCGTTCTTTAAGATAAGGTAAGGAAAACCTAAAGAGACTTAGCAAGAAGGGAAGATCTACTTTTGTATGATAGTATCTTCAGAAATTCACTTTTGACTTTGTTATACTTGGTAATAAGTATAACAAAGTGAAAATATTTTCAGAATATATTTTCAGATTTTGAAGGTATATATAGTAATGTTTTTCTTGTTCATAATATCTATGTTGCAGGAATTTTAACCTTTCTATTTTGATTTTTTTTTTATTCTGGGTGTCCTGTTTGTGGGTGTCCTGTTTGTGCTGTGTTTTAATCAAGTGTAGTTATGCAATAAAATGTTGTTCTCTACAAATAAAATTTCCCAGTATGATGTGTAGGTTAACTTTATATGAGATTTAAAGAAATTCTGTGAGCCAAAATCCAGTATGTACTATCAGAATCATAAAATATTGCACAAACTGTAACCCTATCCATCTGCACTCACTGCAGCCATGTTGGCCAAGGAAATTTTAAACACAATGGATGGGCAGCTTATAAAATATGTAGAGTATGTACATTACCTCCTAATCTGTTGATGTTTTTCAGAAAAGCTTATCTAATATTGAAATCAGTAGCTTGAAAAACAAAATACTATAGTATTTTTAAAATAAATAGAGCAAAAAACTACAATAATCAATATCCTGTATCTGCTGAAGTGACACAGTGACACTACTTGAAAGTGCTCAGACAAGTAGATATGTGCAGCACACCAACCAAAACAGTCATCAACTTATGAGTGTTGCTACCTTATTTTTATGTTTATTTTGTTTTAAACTATTTCTTTTACAGTGGTGAATATAGTTTTTATATAAGTAACTTGCCCAGTAATTACTCAGCTAAGAGTTTCTACTTGAAGGCAGCTTGCATTTTTAAAAATTTGTGGTAGCAATTTTTTGGTTTTTGTAGGTGACAAGACCTGCCCACTTTCGGGGTAAGAAAGAGGAACAACCTAGCCAATAGCTAAATTTGTTTCTGCCGCTTGTAACATCCACACACGGTGTTGACAAACCAGCTTAATTTTGGAAGTATGTATTGATTTTCTTCTCATTTGGTGAAGTATTTTGTTACGGTAGCCCTTCAGAATTGTTATAGATGTATAGTTTTCTTTGTGAGACCTATAATTGACAAATTTATTACGTTTGTGACCTGTTTGCTAGTTAGGTATGTCTGACACTAGCTCTTCTAGTTTCCAGTACTGCAGGAAAGGCTGCAATACCCTGATGACCAAATTGACATTCGACTCACACCCTTTGCACCACTTGCAGAGGGCAGGTATGTAAAATTCATTTAACATGTAACGAGTGCAGGGAATGGGGCGAAAAAAAATAGAAGACCTAAGCTTCTCATTTAGCTAAATTAGAGAGATACCAAAAGAGAAAGGCAGATGCTAAAGCTGGTGGTGGGAAAGTAGCCAGCCAGACTGTGACTTCTCAATGCGGTAATGTTATTATACCTGTTGCCTCTTCTCTAATAAATCCTATTTCACCTGAGTTGCTTCATTCTCCTATACCACTTACTCCTCCTCCTTGCTCCCGCACTTCTAAACTCAAGTGCTTCACCAGCTTAGAAAATAAGTTAGATCAGAGATTGAATTTAGTGGTGAGTACAGTGGCCCAGGTACTGGCATCGATGCGAGTCCTGTTCAATAAATTTGATAACAGTGAAGTGACGGTGGAGTAGGTGGCTGTTCATCCCACTGATTCTCCTAGTATTCGAATACTGACCACTCTGAATCGGCCAAATGCCCTGAAGTGCCTGATTGCCTTGAAGCAACCAAGCTCCCTGAAGTGGCTGAGCATCCTGAAATGGTCAAATGCCCTGAAGTAGTTGAGCATTCCTTAATAGCACTCAGACAATTTAGGACATCTAAGAGCTGACTTTCGGCTGAAAGTGCAGGTATGAGTGTTTCAGTGCCGCCACGCCAATCTGTTTTCTACTAAACTCCTGGTGCCAGTTTCAACCAGTTCAGCTGCTAAGCTTCAGTCTTCTTCAAACATAGACCTGTTGATGGTTCCTTTCCAGTGTCAGTTGGATGATATTCTTCTGCTTCTGCAGAAACCTGCTGTGCAGCAGGGACCTTCTGCAGACCCTGCCTTATCCCCGATTTTCTTTTGATGATGAAAATCCTGACTAAGAGTCGACTCTCTCTCCTTACACATTTTTACTCTTGTTCTTACTGTGATTCCTTTCTCTCCAGCTTTATCATTCATGATGAGTAATTGGCTGTCAGACTCTGTCAAGCTCCCTAAAATGGTCCTTTCTTCCTTGTCGAAGAAAGCGTTAGTTGAAGTGGAGAGCTGGCTTTCTGAAAAGAGGGAACAAGGAAAGGTCTGCTTTAGTATACCGCCTTCCCGTTTTTCATGTAATCATTACTTGTCCTATATTACAGGAGTAGCTGCCTCCTCCCAAGGGGACTTCTTGGAACTCATTGATGCTGGTCGTGGATCCACTCTCGCTTCTGTAAAGGTATTCTTTCCAGCTCTGGAAATGGATCATTTATTGAAGAGCCTTTTTAAAGCCTTTGAAGTGTTAAGGTTTCTTGACTGGTGTATAGGGCCTTTAGCCAAGAAAGTTCATGATCCCTCTCTTCTTGAAGACTGTGCCACAGAGTTATTCAATTTTCTTTCCTGCGCTGACAAAGCAGTTAGGGATGTTTGTAGGAGGTGGCTGCCCTTTATGCAATGGGCATTCTCAAGAAGAGGGAACTATGGGTTCCCTTACATCCAAGGAGTAACAGCTTTGCAAAAGTTGGTCCTTCTGTTTCCCTATGGGACCAACATCATTTGTTCTCACTTGCGTAAAAAGTCAATGCAGGATCTGTTGACTCAGTCAGTGAAGTGCCAGAGAGATTGGGCTTCATTCTCTGCCAAATCTTCTCCTCCTCAGCCACAGCCCTTTTTAGGGGCCAGACAGAAGTCATGATACAGGCCTTGAGGCACAATGAGGTTCACACCTTGAGCAATAAAGAAATCATTAATGGAACCATCCACTTGTAATTGAGAACCCGTTCCTCCATGCCCCAGTATGGACCAGGCTACATCTCTTCTGGGAGTCATGGAGCATGGAAGGGGTGGAAAATTTGGTAGTGAGAGGGATATTCCATCTTCTTCAAGGAGAGACCACCCTTGACCAACACTCCTGCATTGATGACCCACTCCGTAGGATTGGAGAGATATTCAGCCCTCTCAAAAGTAGTTGCTTAACTCATCAGCAAGGGGACCATAGTGGTTGTGAGAATGTTAAGTTGAAGGGATTCTACAACCATCTATTCATAGTACCCAAGTCTTCAGGAGGGTGGAGACTGGTGCTCGACATGAGTGCGGTGAAATGTCTTCATAGAAAAGACAAAATTCAGTATGAAGACTCAAAAGCGTCCATCAGTAAGGGAGACTGGATGGACGTGCAAGATGTGTACTTTCATATTCCCTTATACATAGATTCAAGGAAGTACCTCAGCTTTGTATACAAAGATCAAGTTTTTCAGTTTGAGCACTATGTTCCAGATTCTTGGCTGCCCCACAAGTATTCACACATACTCCCTTCCCTGGCAGGATGGCTCCATCTAGCAGAAGTCAAGATCTTGCTTTACTTGGACGACAGACTTTGTTTTTCAGTGATCGACTCAGGACCTAGGCTTATTGCTGAACCTCCAGAAATCTCAGCTGAACCCCTCTCAGAGTATTCTCTGTTTGTGGATTCAGATTTGTTAGTTATGAAAAATGCAAATTGATTAAAAATTTGTCATTTTTGGACATTTCCATCTCCCAAGAGGGTGGAGGATTGACTAAGGAGATCTATTCCTCTCCCTTCCCTCTTGCTGTGTCACTCAAGGATGAGTCTCCTGGGCAGCCTGGCCTCCATGGAGCAGTTGGTAAGACTGGGGAGACTGCATATGAGACCTCTGTAGTTTTACCTCAGAGCTTGCTGGTATTGGATGGTACGTCAAAACCATCACATCTTCCCGATAACTCTAGAGATAAAGGAGGACCTGCATTGGTGGAGGTCCAAAGAAGAGTTGACGGAAGGAAAATCTCTCCTCCTGGTGAGCCCCAACCTTGACTTCTTTTCTAATACGTTGTATCTAGATTGGGGAGCTCTTATCGGGAACAAAGAAGTCTCCAGCAAGTGGTCCCCACAGGCGAATGGGTTCCACATCAACATAAGGTAGTTGAAAGCTGTCCACTTAGGACTGCAGCACTTTGCAACAGAGTTATGCAACAGTAATGATCCATGCAGACAACACCACTGCACTGGCTTACATAAAGTATCAAGGAGGGACTCAGTTGTTTTCTGTCTGTGAAATAGCGAGAGATCTTCCATGCTGGCACCAAATTGGTGCCAAAGGTCATTTACAGAAAATACAATGTTTTATTGGACAAGTTAAGTTGTCAGAAGTAGATTCTCCCTACGGAATGGACCCTGGACCATTGGGTCTGTACAGGCCTCTGGTGCCTATTGGGGAAACCAACCCTAGACTTATTCGCTACATCCAGAAACCACTGTCTGCCTCTGTTCTGCTCCCCCTTTCTGTACCCTCTAGCTTGGGGGCAACAGATGGAATGATTCAAGATTGGTCTGATCTGGATGTCCTCCATCCGGATTGATAAGGTAGGTACTAAAGAAGTTTTGCTTCCATCAGAATGTTAGAATGACTCTTGTGGCTCCTTTCTGGCCTCATGCATGGTTTCTGGGCCTTATTGATCTCCGGGTAGATTTTCCAAGGTTCCTTCCTACGATTCCAAGTCTTCTCAGACACCCCCACTTCAGGAGGTTCCACCAAAGTCTATTCACTCTGGCCCTGACAGGCTTTCAACTGTCAGTAAGCTTGTCCAAGTGAAAGGATTTTCTAGATTGGCAGCAGTGGCTGTTACCAGGAGCAGAGTTTACCAGGCAAAGTGGTCAGTTTTTAGACTTTGCTGTAGGAGAGACAATATTTCATCTTTCCGAACCACTGTTGCTCAAGTAGCAGACTTCATCCTTTATTCAAGATCTTTGAGGGTAGTCTCTACATCCACCATAAAGTGATAGAGAGCAATGCTTATCTCTGTTTTCCATCATAGAGATATTGATATTTTTTCCATCATAGAGATATTGACATTTTTGGTAATCAAGACCTCTCTGACCTTATGAAGTCTTTTATTATTTCTAAGTCTAGGAAGGAGGAATTCTTCGCTTGGAATCTGGACGTAGTCCTTAAGTTGCTGTCAAGTTCATGCTTCAAACCTCTTTGCTCTTCCTCTCTGAGGGTCATGATGAGGAGGAATATTTTTCTGGTGGCACTAGTCACAGTGAAGAGGGTCAGTGAACTTCAAGCAATTGACATGAGGATGCGTTCCCTCTCGGATTTTTTTTAGCAAAGAACAAGAACCTTTCACAACTTTTGCCACGTTCTTTCACAATAAAATATTTAACTGATGTACTAGGAACGGAAGAGGAGGAAAGAGCCCTGTGCCCAGTGAAAGCTATTAGGTATTACCTACAATGAACGAAGAAGATTAGAGGACAGTTTAGTAATTTGTGGTGCTCAGTGAAAAATCCCTTGAGACCCCTGTCAAAGAATGCCATATCCTTCATCGTAAGGGATCTCATTATAGAGGGGCACTCCAAGATAACCGAGAATGACTTACAAGTCTTGATAATTAGAGTGCATGATGTTAGAGCAGTTGTTACATCAATAGCTGTTAGGGACAACCTTTTCCTTTCTTCCATTCAGCAAGCAACATACCGGAAGTGGAAATCAGTGTTTTTGTTGCATTTTATAAATGAGACATAGATATGATATATGTATGAGAATTGTAGTTCCTTAGGACTGGTGTCCATAGCTGGCATAGTGTTTGGTGAGGAAATGTAGGATGTGTTACTTCCGTATTTCTGTCTCTCATCTTGAAACATGGTGTTGAGTTATGGTGTTGAGTTTTAATTATTTGGTGTAGGTGACAAAGTTGTCTGGTATTTTGTATTGTGGTACTGTGCCCTGGGCATGGGCAAATCTGTATGCTTTGTTGGCTTTTAGTAATAATCTTCATCACAAAGCTGTTTTAATACCCTGTCAGCCTTTGGAGTAGTAGTACTCCTTCGCTGCAAGGTCCCATGTCAGCAGAGGATCTACTCGGCTATACAGGTTTAGATGAGCACTGACCAGAGGCAGTATCTACCTGCAGCAGCTCTCTCAACAGGTGAGGAAACAACATTGTTTCAATGCTAGCCTATTTTTATGTTCAAATTCATTTTTAAATGTTTTGAGTGGTAGTATTGTCCATATTCCCCACCTACTTCAATGTGGAAGCAGCCGAGTAATTACTGGATAACTTATATAAAAATTACATTTTTATGATTAAATAAAATTTTATATATACTAACCCAGTAATTACGGATGGAGCTTGCTCTCCTCCTTGCACATGGACATTTAAACATAAACAAATTGAGTCATTGGCAGGGTTGTTCCTCTTTCTTACCCCGACAGTGAGTGGGTCTTGTCACCTATATAAACAAAAGAATCACTACCACGAATTTCAAAAATTCAAGCTGCAATCAAGTAGAAACTCTTATCTAAGTAATTACTGGATAAGTATATTGTATAAAACTTTATTTTATAATAAAAATGTCATATTTACCGTAGATGGGTAGTGCTGTCAGTGCACCTCAAGTGGTACAATGTAGGCATTACTTAGGGATCTTTGCAGCATCCCTTCAGCCTCTAGCTGCAGCCTGTTTCATTCCTTTTTACTGTACCTCTGTTCATATTCTCTTCCTTCCTCTCTAACAATTGTTTCAAAGTGCAACTGCAGAGTTTACCTCCTTTTACACCTTTCAACCCTTTTACTTTCAATTTCTGTTTCAGCACTGAATGACCTCATAGGTCCCAGTGCTTTGCCTCTGGCATAAATTGTATATTCAGTTCAATTCACTAACCATTGATATTCATCAAGGCACTAGTAAGGCAGGAGTTTATTTACTTTGTTACATTTTCTTACTTGTAAATAAAAACTTTTATCAGCTCCATTATCTTTGTAGTCCACCCACCAGAATCATTATCTTTAGTAAACACTTAAGAATCTTTCAGTCACAAAAATTCCACAGGAATAAAAATCATATGCCCCATAATGTGTGAGGGAAACAGTGCTAACAACCAAAGCTCCTGTAGGTCATAGATAAAATTTTTTGTAGTAAGTCACAGAATATAAAAGAACTGAAGATATCTGCACTGCTGTTAAGTATTTTTATTGTTATCTTGATTTAATTCATGTTAAAGTTTTGACTGTAATTAGATTCGAATTTTCATCTTAACAGACAATATGCTATTATACATCTTCTCTCTTATTTTGAGCAGATGTCAATTGATAGACTGCCATAGACCGACAGGCTCAGATGGGACTCACCCAGAGTTGTTCCAATGGTGCCTTGAGTATTTTTCTAAAGCCTCTGAGTTTAAGCCTCCAATCTACCTCCAGCATCAAGGTAAGGAAATTTTGAACCTTGTAAAATTTTTGTTTATGTCAGTTTTAGGAGTAACCCCTATAGATAATGTGTGAAATATGTGAAAAGCATGTTGGTTTACTGCTGTAGGTATAGGCAAAATGCCCATGGAAAGGCATACAGTTGTATTTTGGCACTTCAGCTTAATGGATTTCATTAATTATCAGATGCATTGTTTAGTCCAGGAAACAAAGAAATTATATTGTGTTCTGTACTTAGGTATTTTTTGGTTGTGAAAGTAAAGTATTTGTTATTATTTTTTCTCAATTGTTTAAAGGTTTGAGTAGTGTTCAATACAGTTACATATTAGGGCAGAAGAGAAACTAGCCTTGACAGGCAACTCTCCTAGCAGAAGGACACTCTGAAATCAAACCAGTGGGTAGAAAGAACCCATTTGCCTTGGTAGGCAACCCTTCTGAGAGATGGCTACTCTGAATACAAACCTTGTTCTCCAACCTTGGACTGTGCCATAGCCATTGTACCTTAACCTTCCATGGTCTTGGGTTTGAGTTCCCTTGCTACAATCAGGCATTTATCCTCCTTTTTGTTCTCTCATGTCTTTTCGAAAAGTGTGTAGGACAAGATGATGAGAAATAAAAGTTGCTCTGTGGATTATCAGGAACATACCCGTCTTTAGCTAATCTTTTCCTTCTGAGTATTTATAATTTCTAAATCAATCTTGACTGTCCTCCCTCAGTTGTGGCAAAGCTGGCAGATTTCTTATTTGCCATATAAGGTGTGCCGGCCCCACCTTGTCGATCAGTTGCTTCCCATGCTCTTTTCAGTAACATGGTGATGTGTATATATATTTTTAACAGAATTTTTGTAAGTAGTAATGTAAATGCTGTTGCTGTTGATGGTATTGTTGTTTATTGTTCTGCTGATTTTGACAGTGATACAGCACTGTTGTTTTTCTACTGTTTTATGTTGTTAATTTTAATTCTTTTGGGAGACATTGAGCTGAACTCTAGGTCTGTTACTCATTATAGGAAGGTTAAATTTTCGTGATCTCTAGAGTTGTGCCTGTAACTGTTGTGGCAGGATCACAAGCTTAAAAAAAACAGGTGGCAATTCCCCTCCCCCCCCCATAAATCTAATTAATCCAGCTGCCAAACTCACCCTCTGTCACACTTTCCTCTTTACACTACAGCATACACGCAGGACAATTGACCTATACAGTGGTACCTCGAGATACGAAATTAATCTGTTCCGAGGCGGCCTTCGTATCATGAGTTTTTCATATCTTGGACCGCATTTTACATGTAAAATGGCTAATCCGTTCCAAGCCTCCAAAAACACCCCAGTAAATTTCATAATAAAGCTAAATTGACCTATAAACAATGAAATACTACAACAATTTGGACCATTCAATACCTAACTTAATAACGTACTGCTAATTACCTGAAAATAAAGTGTATTAGTGTACATGGTATACAAGAAAAGGGATTTTGACGAAGGAAAAATCTATTTCTGGGTGATTGGCTCGTGTCGCCCTATGAAAGGATCCTTAATATCATTCTTTCTAGGTAAAATTAATCTAAAATTATTCCAGAGAAAAACAAAATTAAGAAATTGTCAGTAAAACTGACTCGCTCACTCTTAAAAAGAAGTGTCGGTATGAAAATAGGGGCGAGTGTGGAACACTACCACGAGACAATCACCAATTAGAACTTCCAATCAGAATCCCCCCAAGAGAGAGCTGATACCAACGGGCGATGCAGCCGCTACTACTACTACTAGAGGACGCCACGGACAGCAGCGCCCCTAGCGGACATCCTTAATCTAAAAACATCTAAAAACATCTTGTCCTGCAAGGGGGGGAACAAACCATAAATGGGGGGGTTTCATAGGGCGACACGAGCCAATCACCCAGAAATAGATTTTTCCTTCGTCAAAATCCCTTTTCTGGGCTCAGCTCGTGTCGGCCTATGAAAGAGTACCAGAGAAACAGACAAGATGGAAAAAAGGGACAATGAAAAGCAGTGTAAAATGATGGATATAATATAAGTAAATCAATTACAGCATACAAACTAAGCACTTAAACTAACTTATACTAAACAGTAAAACAATAGAACGTTAGTAATCTTAAAGTACTTAAATGGTAATTACAGTAAATTACAGTGATGCATGTAATATAAACAAAAGGGGATTTACTTAACATATTTACAAAATATACAAACTCATTGTGTCCTACCCTAGCATAAAAATAAGGGTAGGTACACTGAAGTCCATCATTAATACAAGTATGGCAAAATATATACAAACACATTGTGTCCCATCCTAGCATAAAAATAAGGATAGGTACACTGAAGTACATTATCAGTACAAGTGTGGATGTCCCTAGCAAAAAAATAAGGGACAATCCACTATATGATTCAGCGGCTAAGGCTATGATATTCGAGTAGCCTGGCGATAGGGTGAGGCATGTTGGATGATGTAGGTAGAAAGGAGACCTGGATCTATACTACAACTACTATACAGTATCAGGGGAAACAATGTTTCCCGCTGCTACTGCTGAAAACTTTAAAGATTCCAAGGACTTTAGATAATGCCGTTTAAAGACTGTCGGGGATTTCCATCCAGTATACTTTCTAAGATCCTCAAAGTTCATATGTTGGAAATAATTAATTGAGGTGGCTACTCCCCTGATATCATGTGCTTTTGGAATGACTCAGGTTGGCTTGCTTAATGAAGTAAAGGATTTGTTGTCTAATACCATTTACTGACAAAGTAACCACCATTTTCTCTCATGAAGAGAGCACCTGAGGATCTTGAAGAAGTACGAGATAGAAAGGCTCTAAGAGTTGATACTGGGCAGAGAGAAGGATCCTGTGGAAGTGGGATAACCTTCCAAGGAGCCCACCTTGCAAGAGGATCCTCATTTTTGGCTAAAAAGCTACGATCCGGAGCAAGTAGAACTTCTCCTGATGGGAGGAATTCCACATGACCCGCATCCCTGGATAGAGCCGACAGTTCTGAAATTCTAGCTCCTGAGGCTAGGCTTAATAAGAATAATGTCTTCCTCAGGAGCATTATGAATGTACAAGATGAGTTGTCAGTATCTGAAGCTAGTTTGAGGACATCATTTAAAAACCATGAAACTGTAGTAGGCCTCTGAGAAGGTCTAAGTCTAGCACAGGCTTTGGGGATAGATGTGAAATAAGATTCAGTCAGATCTATCTGAAAACCTACTTGAAAGATTTTCTTCAAAGCCGACTTATGAGTAGTAATAGTGCTAGCTGCTAAACCTTTTTCAAACAAGGATCTGAAAAAGGATATAGCCAGGTTAAACTGTCATGGTTGTAGTGTTCGATTCTCTCAAGAAAGATGCTAATTTTTTAACAGCTGAGTCATATTGTCTAATGGTTGACTCTCTCTTATCTGATTCTAGGAAGAGAATATTCTGTGGATCAATATCAGCATCTTTATTAGCCGCAAACTTCATGAAGTCCATAAAGTTAGGGTCTGGAGAATTCCTGAGGAAGCGAACACAGTCCTCATTTGTACTGATTGTGATAGCTTGGGATTGGGGATCCGTTGAGGTCGGAGACCCAATTCCAGAAGAAGAGGATACCAGTTGCTCTTGGGCCAGTCCGGTGCAATCAGAGCTACTATCCCTTTGAAAGACCTTAGTTTGCTTAGGACTTTCAAGAGAAGATTCACTGGAGGAAAAACATAAATTCTCCTCCACTGATTCCAATCCAACGACAGGGCGTCCGTGGCATAAGCCAGAGGGTCCAGGTTGGGGGCCACATAGCAAGGGAGCTTGTGGTTCGCTTGTGAGGCGAAGAGATCCACTTGGAGACCTGGGACTCTCAGGCTTACCCACTGGAATGACCCGCCGTCTAGAGACCACTCTGATTCCAGAGGAACTGACCGGGACAGGGCGTCTGCTATCACATTCCTTACTCCTGCCAGGTGAGTGGCAGACAGATGCCATTTGTGTTTGTTTGCTAATGCAAAGATGGCTATCATGACATGATTCACATGCTTGGATTTGGACCCTCCTCTGTTGATGCAATGAACTACCACTGCACTGTCCAAACTAGCCTTAGATGAGACTTCTTCGGGGGAAGCAGTCTCTTCAGAGTAAGAAATACTGCCATTGCTTCCAACACGTTTATGTGGAGCTGGCGAAATTGAACTGACCAAGTCCCCTGAACCTGTTTAAACTGAGAGTATCCCCCCCACCCGGACAGGGATGCATCCGTGTGAATGGTTAACACTGGAAGGGGATATTGAAGGGGTACTTTCTTGGCTAAGTTCTTTACTTTTGACCAAGGCCGTAGTTGATTGCGGAGGATCTGTGGTATTACTGACGAACTTTGTCTCGATATTTGGAGTTTGCTCTTGACCGCCAAATTCGATTTATATCTTTCAGCCTTGCCTTCAGAAGGATATCTGTTACCGAAGCAAACTGAAGGGAACCTAGGATTCTCTCCTGGTTTCTCCTTGACGTTTGTTTGCACTTGAGAAATTGCCTGACAGATTTTGCTATTTCCTTCCGTTTGGCCACTGGAATTGACAGATTGTGGGAAGCCAAATCCCATTGGATTCCTAGCCACTGAAAACGAGATTCCGGAGTAAGTCTGGATTTCGTTTTGTTTATCTGGAACCCTAGATGTTCCAGAAAGTGAACTACCTTTTTGGTGGCTTTGAGACATTCCTCGACTGTTGGTGCCCAGATCAACCAATCGTCCGAGGTATGCTGCTACCAAGATTCCCTGAGCTCTCAATTGTTGTACAACCACTTCTGCTATTTTTGTGAATACCCTGGGGGCTACATTCAGACCGAAGGGCATCACTTTGAATGAGAATGTTTGATTTCCTAGCCTGAATCCTAGGAATGGGCGGAAGTGCCTGGCTATAGGGATATGATAGTATGCGTCTGTAAGATCGATGGAGCATGTGACGGCTACACGCGGAAGTAAGGTCCTTACTTGCGAGAGGGTAAGATTCTTGAACTTGTCGCAACGAATGAAAGAGTTTAGCTTTGACAAGTCTAAGATTACCCTTCTTTTTGTTGAGCCTTTCTTTGGCACGCTGAATAAGCGACCTTGAAATTTTAGATGCTTGACTCTCGCAATAGCTCCTTTCTGAAGGAGTTCTTCCGCGTAATCTGTCAATTCCTCTGACGGTATCTGGTGGAATGATTTGATTGGAGGAGGATCTTTGATCCAACTCCAGCCCAATCCTTTGGACACTATGCTCTGTGCCCAATTGCTGAACCCCCACCTGTGGCGGAAGAGGAACAGCCTCCCTCCTACCTGGGGAGCCTCATTGTTGATGGGCGGGTTGGCCACCACGCCCTCCTCTGAACTGCCTGCTCCTTGTGGCCCTTCCTGCGCCACGCTGACGAAAGTAACCTCTCGCCCTACCTCTCGGCTGTTTGTAGCCTTGAGCCTCATATGTAGGGTTGAAGGCCGGCGAGATAGCGTAGGAGGTGGATGGCTGAGATTGAGGGGACAACAGGAGGATGGGCTGGTTCTGCTTCGAACTAGCAGGTTGTCCTTGTTGGGTAACCGGGACCGCCTGCACAAATTGCTGCTGTTGCTTGGTGTTTGCTGATAGGGCTGGAACCTCTTACCAGCCTTCTTCGGTTTCTTACCAGCAGTGGGAACGGAATCTTGTTTCCTCTTCGAGGAAATACCCCACCTAGCTCTAAGGCTCTGGTTGAGCCTAGCAGCTTCGTGGTGTACTTCGTTGACAGCGGACTCTGGGAAGAGATCCGCTCCCCACATGCTAGAGGCCAAGAGTCTATTCGGCTCATGCCTAATAGTACATTCTTGTAGAACATGCTTTCGGCAGTTCCTCCTAGCCTGGAAGAAGTCAAAAGCGTCCGATAGTACCGTCTGAACTGAGATTTCGCCAAAATCTTGAACAGCGGTTCCGTAGCATAAGAGAGGGCAGGCCCATTTACCTGCTAACTAATAAGGGAAATTGAGGGACCTGCCAAACCTGGTTCGCGCATCAAACTCTGCCTGGATTAGGGAATCCGGCAGCCTTGGTAGCTTCTCCGCCGAACTGGTCCATGGCGCAGTCCGGTTTGAGCTTACCAAGCGTGAACGTAGCTGGCAAGTTCTCCCACAATTCTCCGAAAGCCGGGAAGAGCGGAGAAGTAGACTCCGCCTCCCTCAACTGTGGGATGGGCTCATCCTTGAGGACTGCCTGAAGGACTTCTCACCAATTTCGTGGCAAACGGAAGAGAAACCTCCTCTTCCGTCGCGAAAATAGTGAAGGGACTCTTGTAGGCCTGGAGTTTAGTGTTCGTACACTCCCAGTCCTCAAGGCAGTGAACCCATTCCCGCTGAGCATGATCCCTACTGTATAGGACCGACTCTCTAGAGATCTTGTCTTCCCTAGTCAGAGCCGCTACGGTCAGCCTAGCATAACCGATGAAAGGCTGCGTCAGACCTGGAGGGTAAAACTCGAAGTCCTCAATCCTTCGAGTTCCACACTCCGGGATAGAGATCATCCCATCCTTGAAAAGGAGCGTAGGCAGCTACTCTCCATGGGTTCTCCATGGAGAAAGCTGGCAGAGAGTCGTTATGGCGGGAAAAGTTTGGAGAATCCCAGTGCTTGGCGCTGGGGAGACTGGAAGAGGAACCGAGATAGCCCAGCTACTCGGTCCTCATTTTCTCTAACCCTGTTAGAGAGGTCTTGAATCGACTGGCCTGATTGAGACAGAGTGCTCGACAACTGTGCGAACATCTGCTCGAATCTCGTCCCCAGGGCGGAGACTTGCGAGCCAACCAGCTCGCCCACCTGTTGCATCACCACTGCTGAGAAAGCAGAGGGATCAAAGGTGCTAGGCCCTGCACCTCCTACCGGCGTAACCGGAGTGGAAGCGGTGGAGGCGGGAGAAGGCACTGGCTCGGCGGGCAGCGCGAGCCATTCTCCTTAGAAACCTTGCTTCTGGAGCTCTTTGAGTGAGAAGAGCTCGGCTTCGCTTTCACCGCATCGGCATAGGAAGACGACGGCTTCCTAGCCGAAGAAGACGAAGACGACTTCCTCGAAGTTGTCTTGGCCAGAGTCTTCGGTTCTCTCTGTCCCTTCACCTTTGGGGGTACAGAGAGAGCGGGAGAGCGGGTAGGGATCTCAGACTCCCACAAAGCCTTGGAATGAAGCACTGGAAGAAGGGACAGGAGAAGATCCAGGAGCACCCAAGGAAAGACCTTGGGCGCCCGACGCACCTACCTCAACCAACAAATCCTCCACCCCTACCCCCATGGGCTCGATGTTAAGGTCCAGGGCAGCGACGTCCGGGACCGACTCCTGGGAGGCTACGACCCCAAAGGATTGCTGGAGGTCTTGCTGGATGGAGGCTATCAGAGGGGCAGCGGACAAGTGGTCAACGTAACCCGGTCGACTTGCCCGCAGGGAAGATCTGGACGGCCAGCTTCTTATCCAGAATGTAGGGCTGGCCTTTGGCGGCGTTCTTCCCGAAGCCGCCCACCCACGCTTTCAGGGTGGCGAGGGCGACTTCCCTCACACCAGTAGCCTGAAAGAAAAAGCGAGATTAGCTTCCAGTGGCGGAACGGGGTTAACAAACTTATGACTAAGAGTTGTTAGTAAATGATAAGGAAGCTATAACGGACTTACCCATCTCCCAGCTGACCGACCAGGTGTAGCAGATGGCGCAGGCTTCGGGGTGCCAGACGATCATCTCATTGTATGACGTGGCACATGGGGAGTTGAGACCTGCACTCATCATGGCCGCAAGGGGGTCCGTACAAACGTCGCGTTGCCCACGCTGGGACCTGACAGTGGTAGCCTGTAAGTGGAAAGATACATGAGTACCAGGTAAACACTTACAGTCTAACAGATGCTCCGCTGGTGCCGGAGCGATAAAGTTAGATTAAACCAGAGCCCCGCCAAAATACGTGTGGTAACTAGGTTGGTTGTGCCCCCTAGGCTATAGCTCCGCTGATGGCGGAGACACAAAAGGGAACCAACCAGGAGTGGTGGTAAATGGAAACCACGACGGAAAATGGCGGGGATGGTAGATAAAAATAATCATATTACACAATTCATTGTAAAATTAGGGTATATCCTTAAAATAATAATAAAAATACAAACCTCCCTCCGCCCGTCTACTAGAAGAGTGCGTGGGTAAGAAGCAAGCTCCCTTACGGTAGGCGGGGAGAGATGTAAGGATATAGTAGGCAAGCAACCGACCACTAGTGGTGCCCATCCCCCGCCCGCTAGCGGAGCCAGTAATCTATAACCAAAGGTGCCCCGGCTGCGACGGAAGGCTCCTTTCGTATAGCGAGGGAGGTGGCTGAGCAACTGGGGAGGGGGGGAGGAAGGTCTCGGTGTAACACGGCGGGAGTGAGAGAGGGGGGAGGGATGGCCTACTCCTCCCCGCCTCACCGACTACCCGCACGGAGACCCGGTACCTCGTGAGTGGTCGCCCTATAACCCCCCGCTGGGAGGAACCCCTGGCCGCCTCAGAGTAGGAGTGGAGAGAAGGCAACTGAGGTTGTCATGACAACCAAGGGGTCCCCCAGCTCCTCCCTATACCAGAAGGGGAGGGCGGGGGCAGGGTAAGGTGCGATGGAACACGTGACCGCAAGTGGCCTAGGCCGCGAGCAACACAACCGTGAGAGGGCCACGTGAACCAGGCTGTACCAATACAAGGAACAAGCACCTAGGCTAGCCTAACACACCCTAAATATAATAAAAATATACATCGAAAAGATGGAAAAGACACTTTTAGTAAAAGAGAAAGAAGCCCAGGAGGAGGCAAACTGTTCCAAGAAACAGAAGCCTACTCGGAGCCAGCGATAGCCGATGAAGAGCAAGAGCCGGGATGCTGGGCCGGAAAAAAATAATAATAGCCCTAAATACCAAACTAAGAGAAATGGTAGGAGGGCTGAACTAGCTAAAACTCGATGTAAAAACAATGAAACGTAATATAGTAAGCCCATCCCATAAGTATAAGAAGTCCCAGTATGGAGGACCGGGAATTCTTACGAGGCAGCATGGCGCCGCCACGAGACAACCGGGGAACCGTATATGACCTAATAAGAGGAAAATACTGGTACCCGGAAGATAAAAATGAGGTAAATTAATACTTATGAGTTACTTAACTTAGCCGTGGCAATAGCAGAGCGTTCCATGGTAGAATATAGAGATAAATCCAGAAATAGCACAGCACAAGGAAAAATTTGCGTCTTGACGCTAGCGCTAAAAATTACTTAAGGATGTCCGCTAGGGGCGCTGCTGTCCGTGGCGTCCTCTAGTAGTAGTAGTAGCGGCTGCATCGCCCGTTGGTATCAGCTCTCTCTTGGGGGGATTCTGATTGGAAGTTCTAATTGGTGAGTTGTCTCGTGGTAGTGTTCCACACTCGCCCCTATTTTCATACCGACACTTCTTTTTAAGAGTGAGCGAGTCAGTTTTACTGACAATTTCTTAATTTTGTTTTTCTCTGGTAATTTAGATTAATTTTACCTAGAAAGAATGATATTAAGGATCCTTTCATAGGCCGACACGAGCTGAGCCAGAAATACTGTACGTATGTAGTAAAATGTGGAAGCTTACCTTTCGAGTGAGGCTATCTCCGAAAGTGGCGACAGAGGAGGAGGACAAACGGCAAATACGTACATAGTACACTTAACTTTACGAAACACATAAAAAAAATGTAAGGAAAACATACATAAACTAAAATTTACAAAACACATTAACAAAACTGTAACACTTAACTTTACAAAAAATTAAAATTAAAAATCTTTTTTTGTCTTTTTTATTTTAATTTTTTTTTTTTTTACTTTTTTATACTTCAACATACGTGTTTTTTTTTTTTTTTTTTTTTTTTTTTCTCCAACTTCATCACCACTTTCAACTTTCTGTTTTTTTAGTATCACTTGGTTCTTCCTTTTTGCTTACTCCTGCTAATACTAAAGGCCTCTTTAAAAAATAATTATCCAAGGAAGATCGCTTCTGCCTACTTTTCACAATGTTCCTGAAACGACTCAGGCAAATGTCATCGAACTGCGCAAGCATGCAACCTGTGTAAGCCTTTTCGGGGTGTCTTTTTTCTGCAAATGATTGCACTTTATGAAAAGCAGCTAGAACATCCTTAATTTCTGCCGTTGTCATAGGGTCGTCCTCCTCCTCCTCGCCGCTGCTGGAGAACTCTTGGACGACGTTATGTTGCATGACCTCCAACTCCTTCAGGTCATCCGTCGTAAGCTCCTCTTGGTGCTCCTCAAGAAGGTCGTTGATGTCGTCCTCGTCGACGACCAGCCCCATGGACTTGCCGAGTGCAACGGTCTCGTCAAGATCTGGTTGCAAAACAGTTTCAGGATCGTCAACTGTTTCTGAATCTACAGCACCAGCTTCGCCCACGTCGAATCCCTCGAAGTCTCAGGTGGCTACGGCATCAGGCCAGAGTTTCCTCCACGAGGAATTCAAGGTTCGCCTCGAAACCTCCTGCCAAGCTTGGTCAATGAGTCGGATGCATATCACAACATCGAAATGCTCCTTCCAAAATTCACGCAAGGTGAGGTTTGTGGTATCGGTGATGTTGAAACATCTCTTGAAAAGATGTTTCATATACAGCTTCTTAAAGTTCGCTATCACTTGCTGTTCCATGGGCTGGAGGAGAGGGGTGGTGTTAGGCGGAAGATAAAGAACCTTGATGAAGGAATACTCCACTAGGATATCTTCCTCGAGGCCAGGAGGGTGGGCAGGGGCATTGTCCAATACCAGCAGACATTTCAGAGGGAGGCGCTTCTCTTCCAAGAATTTCTTCACTGTCGGGCCAAAACACAGATTTACCCACTCGGTGAACAAAAGCCTCATTACCCAGGCTTTCGCATTAGCCCTCCACATCACTGGAAGCTTCTCCTTAAGCACTTTGTGGGCCTTGAAGGCTCGAGGAGTCTCGGAATGATAGACTAGTAGGGGCTTCACCTTATGGCTTTCACCTTGCAGATCCCCACTACGTTCGGACGTAGTGCGAACGTAAGCCTGTCTTTCATAGGCTTATGCCCGGGTAGCTTCTTCTCTTCCTCCGTGATGTACGTCCAACGAGGCATTTTTTTCCAAAAAAGGCCAGTCTCATCACAGTTGAAGACTTGCTGAGAACTGTAGCCTTCCTTGGTCATCATCTCGTCGAACGTCTTTTTAAAGGCTTCGGCCGCTTTCGTGTCCGAGCTGGCAGCCTCCCCATGCCGCACCACCGAATGGATGCCAGTCCGTTTACGGAATTTCTCGAACCACCCATGCGAAGCCTTGAAGTCTGGGGTTGGCGTTGATGTCCCTTCTCCTCCGTCGTCTTCGGCTTGGGCAATCAAATCGCCGAAAATAGCGCTGGCCTTGTGGGAGATTGCCGTCTCCGTTATCGTATCGCCAGCGATTTCTTTGTCTTTTATCCAGACAAGAAGAAGCCTTTCCATCTCGTCGTGCACGTGGGTCCTCTTGCTGGACAAAGTAGAGACGCCCTTGGAAGGTGTAGTTGCTTTGATGACATCCTTCTGCTTAAGGATGGTGCCTATTGTCGACGGATTTCGGCCGTATTCCTTAGTGATCACACTCAATCGCATACCAGCTTCATACTTCTTGATAATCTCCATCTTTGTCTAAAAAGAGAGCATCCTCTTCTTTCTGTGAATTTCAACTTTCTTGGGACCCATGACTACTATATATATTAGGGCTTGTGCCTTGTATGATAAGGCGCCCTATGAGGTAATGTTAGACTAGCGATAATCTATACGCTAAGTCGGTTGGTATTGCACTTCCATCTTCAATGGAGTGTCTGGGGTTTTGTAGATCACTTACGAAGTCGGTATTATCTTTACGACGATGTGTTTAAAACTCATGGTTCGGTGAGGTTCTTGTAGAAAACACTAAAGTATAAAAAAAATTATATATTCTTCTGAAGTTTTACATGGTGAAGATCAGATATGATTGTACAAGTCTTCTAATAACGATAGCTTGATCGCTTCTGCCAATGATGATGGCTAATCCTATTCCTCTACATGATAAAGCTTAGGTAAAGAGGTACAGGTCTTCTAATAACGATAGCTAACTCTCTTCTGCCCGTCTACCATCTCTGTTACAAGTTATGAAGGAACAGACAGTAGTTCGAACATATGAACATACATACAAATGACATAGTTTCATACGAACACACAATCAAATGAGACACGCTACAGATCACGTAGGCCGTAGTTTGTCTCAAGCAGGGAGCTTGGACTGTTTCAAAACAAATGAATGACCACAGATGACGGCATGTCAACTTAGCCTACATACTTATTGTATACGTCATCTTTAGCGTCTCTAGTCTGATCACATTCCTGCAAGCAATCTTTTATATATATGGACTAACATTCCATATTTTTATTATGTAAACACTTACATCAGCTCGGTCAGCTACCAAAACCAACCACTGAATATTACTCAAACTTGACTTGCATTTGACTTATAGGAGTGTGATACAGACACTATGTGAATATATATATATAAGAAAAGAAAAATTCATGGTGTACATGAATTGATTCAAGTAATAAAATATAAAATTAAAACAATGATATTGGTAAATAATAGTGATCACGTGATATATAATGATCAGTTTTTTCACTTCATCTCTTTAAGATACTTATGCTACAGAAAATACTAATGTACTCTGATAATTGCATAGAATGAAGATTAACATGATAAAAATCATATTTTAACTGATAAAAAATTTCATATATGAATTGATAAAATTATTAATGTTTATGCTAACTGTTATATATCTGATTCATTAATTCATATACTAACTCATAAATAACTGCAGATATTGGTTTAACGAAAAAAAGGTAACAGATTGATTATTAAGGCCTACCTGATTTTTGTTTATACATATGTATATGGATTCATATAATTATGATTAATATATGTGCTTTAAATAGAGTCCTATTGCGTACACGCACTTTAAATGAGGTTCTATTGCGTACATTCTGTTATTTTATGATCATTTATATAATAGATTCCTATTGCTACACGCAAAAAATATATTTCGATTCTGTTATTTATGTCCATTTATATAATAGATTCCCATTGCTACAAACGCAAAAATATATTTTCGATTTCTGTTTATTTTATTTGGATCATTTAATATATAGATTCCTATTGCATACACGCAAAAAATATATTTCGATTCTGTTATTTATGATCATTTATATATAGGATACATGATACTTTATATATATAGGATACATGACCGAGGTTATACTACTTCACTTTTAACTAGCTTTCGAACAACTTTTCGTCCATTACAGTTCAGTTACAACCACCTTTAGCCAAATGAAACGGCCTTTTTCAATGGTTAAAACAAGGGGAAAATTTGCCTGGGCGGGTCCAACGTTCTATTTTGCGCTCATACTTATTCATCTGCATCCTAAGCTACACGATTACGTTCGCGATGAATAGATCATCCCAGCACGAGTCCTTCGCCAAGCAAACTATGAGTTGAAATACCTTCGGGTCGTAATTGTCGGAAGTATGTCCCATTTGTAGTCGATTTCCACAGCCACCGGAGCATTCCGCATTAAAACGAGATTAACGACGAGATACGGTGTCGGTCGAAGAAGTCCATGAAATTCCTTTCACATTGTAGGCGGTTGTTACTTGACTGTAGTCATCCGCAGCGACGAACGATTTTTTGAAGTTGCTATGTGAAACTCTCGTACTGCAGGATACTGTAACCAGGTTCCATTAATCAGCCTGCAAGTGAAATTATACTTGTCACAAGGGCAAAGTAAATTCAGACGACATCCAAAATACAGGGGAGGGAAGAGAGCCATTTAGACCAGACTTAACCCACATGAATTCACTGATATTTTGGAATTCAAAAGAGTCCGCTGTACAAACTTTTTTATCCATGGCATTAACAATGAGTGAACCTATCCAGGTCTATGATGACTGTAAAAATATCCATAATTATAACAAATAACAGATATCAATACAAATCCCAAAGAAAATTCGATATTACTGGTAGTAAATTACTAGACAAAGAAGTGGAAAACGGAGCTATTTGTAAGATTGCCAGGCAACATAAGAGTCAAAGAGAATATTAATCATGATTCTATGTGCCCTAACAAAAGTTTCATATTCAATTTTCTCGCGCGCATCCTCTGAGGTTATTTTTTTAAAAAGTTTATTAATAGGTAGGAGATGCAACGAAAAAACCCACTATGTAACTAATTTCTATATAAACTTTGGGTTTTTCAAGAAAATGTGACATTTTCCCATGAATGTGATTTACCTGGATTGTAATAAGCTAATGTTGCAAGTAAATAATCCATATCCATATCGTGATACTTCTAAATGTCTGTGAGGTTCAGAAAAAAAATTAATTCATTTTGTTGTTATAGAAATTCTATTTGCTTATTTTGTTCATTAATTTTAAAATGATTGCAAGTTGCATTGCGCCAATAACCGATAGACACCTGTACCTAACGTCTGCCTTGCCCATGAGAAGTTCGGGCTAAGCATTCCTTTCTCCAGTCAATCTGTTTTGCAAGCGCGAGATGAAGCCTGTGTAAGCAGATTATTGAGGTTAAAAGGAACAAATGCTGATACGGCAATGATGCGTCGTCACTTGCAGGAGATTGCTCTCAGCCAGCTAAGAGTTACGTTACTTGCTGTAAGAGATACGACTTTAGGATAAATTTTTTGTTTTTTTTAATACTCGACCCACATGAGAAGAAGGTCTGAAAAAAACAGTACCAAAATTGACAATATATTAGTTTCATGTTGGAAAAACTGCATGATTATGTTAATTAAATATTCCTTATTGAAACTAATGAAAAAGGTTTCCATACAAATTCTATATATATTATTAGCCCTGTATAAGATTCATATAGGATTATTTCATAGAATAACAAAAATTTTCACTTCTAGACTTCTGACTTTAAAATCTCTTTTATTTTATTTTTTTATTTATTTATTATTTTATTTATTTAATTTTTTTTTTTTCATTGACTACGAATATAAATCACCGGGACAGACAATATGTCAGTAGGTTTTGATATGTGTTTGAACTTTTAGCTTATTTGTCCTTACTAAAGCGTTAAGTTAAGAGTTCAAATCATCTTTACAGCATATATATTTGGATATTTAATTATCTATGGTTACTGTTTGCTTATTGATTTCTTTTATCGTGATTCCTCCTTTTTATTATAATTTGTAACCCTTCCGACTTCTTACGGAGTGTATTATATTGACTCCACTTGATCCATATTTATTTTATTTTTTATTATTTATTTATTTATATATATATATATTTGATAAATTAATGGTTGGCTTGAATATGTGGAAAAGTGTCTAGCGGCGTACCGTATAAGGCTACTTGCGGCATCAATTCTATAGATACAAGATATAAATGATAAAGGTATTTAAAACCGCGAGAACCGCTATAATCCAGTTCGGATCCAATATCACGAGGGGGGGGGGTTGTAAACTCGTAAGACATTGACACTTCCTATTTAATTATCCGGTATTCTACAAACCGATTGACTCTGGTGATTTATATATATTGGTTTTCTTAATAATGGAAAGGAATTCACACTACGTGTTATGGAGATTATTATTGATTTACACCACCCGAGTCAGATTATCATGTGTTGAATTCCATGTTTAACTGATTTAGCACTCATAAATATTCCTAACGCACTCAATTGCAGTGTTTGTTTTAGTGCTAGTTAATTCTATATAACGTGTCAAGGAACTATTAACACTAAGAAGTGTTTATTCCCTCTGTCAGACTCGTAATTCTGTTAATAATTCTACGTATACTCTTTCAAGGATTGATTTGGCACAGGATAGGCCCTTAACTGACAGGTGTCTTAGTGTGTCCCTTGTTTTCATGACACGTGTTACAATCAGTTATGTGCTCTTTATATCTGTAAGCATTGTAGCCAGTAAAACATGGATTTGGCTTTCTCGTGACATAGTAGGGAACCCTGGATGACGGAATGCAACCAGTTTATGACGATTGGTATGAAAGAGATTATTACTACTACCTGGTCGTTAGTCATCTGCTGTGTTCTTCGGGTTTTCCTCGTCACGGACCTACATATAATATTACATTTGATTACATTATTCTGATACCCATACTTTAAATATACTTTTGCTTTAGGGTTTCTGCTCGAAGTGTTTTATTGTTTTTGCCTAGCCACTGACCCTGTTTCCGTTTTCGAAGTGTTTATTGTTGGTGTTTATTGCTGCTGACTCTGTTTTCCGTTCGAATTTGTTTATTGTTTGGGTTATGTCTGTTGACGCTTGCTTTGTTCAGTTTTGTAACAGTTCTGCGCTCCGACGCCAGATATTCAATGCTCGCGATCTCTTGGGTTAAGGAATTTTCTTGTTTAGATACGGTTTTAACAATAGGCACGGATGTTTCTATATCTTTTAGTCTAATTAATGGTTCTTTGCAGTATGGTGCGGGATTGCGGGATAATGCGTCAGCTATGATAATTGCTTTCCCAGGTAGATATCTTATCTTGGCTCCAAAGACCTGAATGATCATTTGTCACCGAGTTCCTTTTGGACTGTGATTAAAGCCTTTGAAAAACTCGGTAAAGGACTCATGTTCAGTAAGGACTTTATCAGGATAGCCATAGATTATGAACTTAAAATGTAACTAGTGTTTAAAGATACCTAGCGCCCTTCCTTGCCTATTATTGCATATTTACTTTCAAAGGCTTTAGTTTACGTGAATAAAAAGCTATAGGGAAGAACTGTTTATCATATACTGAAGTAGTATCCCTCTTACCCCTTGGTCTGAGGCATCTGTTGCAATAAAATAAATTCCTTATTTAAATCAGGGATTTTTAAGTTAGGTAAGCTGCATTATTCCGCTTTTAAGATATCGAACGCCTGTTGATGCTTTTTAGACCATAATAAATCTACGCTCTTCTTCGTAAGATCTGTTAAAGGAGCTGTCATGATTGAAGAGTTACATATTTACATACGATTGTAATACCCACTACAGCGCAAAAGTGCTGTATCTCCCTTTTACGTTAATAAGTACCGGAAAGTTATGAATAGCCGACACCTTACCATGGACTACTTTTAAGACCTTGACCAGACACATAAAACCTAGATAAACATGTTCGGTTTTAAAAAACTCACATTTAGATATTTTACTCTGAGATTATTTGTCTTTGTCTCTGTAGCACTAGCTCTACTTTATGTGAATGTACTTCTAAGGTATTAGAAAAGATTACAAGATCATCCATATAGGCATGTAGGTTATCCCCTAAAAGTCTCCAAACACTATATTGTAATTGGGGCGCAACGTAAGCCGGAGGCATACGTAAAAATTGATAATGTCCCCTGAGTGTGCTGAAAACGGAGTATGAGGTACAATCACTTAGGTAATGGTATCTGGTAAAAGCTTTTAAAGTAAGTCCAAGCTGGTGAAAAATTTATTCTAACCTAACAGAGATAAGATGTCGTCGGTACATGGCACTGGAAACTATCGGGAGTCGTTTCCTTGTTTAAGCGACAGAAATCTACGCAGATACGCCAAGTCCGATCTTTTATGACATGACGTTTGAGGGAAAAATTATATGGGCTATTTGATTTCCTAATGACTCCTATTACTAACATTTTTCAACTTCGTCATTTATCTCTATTTTGAAATTCCATTGAGAGTCTATACGAAGGTACGTATATAGCTTTTATGTTTGTCCTTAGACCGTATTTTGTGTTTAAATTACATGTTTTTTTTTTTTTTTTTTTTTTTTTTTTTCCCAGAGATCACTCGCTAGTGGAGAAACTTCCTGGTATTCAGGTAAAAGATAAAAAAAAATTCTGCTGAATCACCTCTGCTTGAATGACTTTATTTTTGATATTACTGTTTAGATAGAATATAAGAGAGATTCATCCACGACTGATTGGGCGGGATTAAAAATTAGCAACAATAAAAAATGCGATATTTATAACTTCTGTATCCACGATATGTATACTTTTAGGGCTTTGTTCGCGGAAATCGTTATATTTCAGTAGTGTCGGGAAGGATTAAAATTTCATTCCCAGCAAAGTCTTTTTCAATGCACTAAGGCATTCGAGGGTGCATGCTTCTCGAGATTTTGCGTGCAAAGTGCGACTGCGGTTGTGGGAGAATTCTGTTGGGTCATTTGAACAATGTTACGATTTATGAGACAAATGATTTGTTCTTTTATATAAGTTATTATTTGATTAACTGTCTCATTTTTTGTTCAAACGGATTTTAATATGTTTGAAGGTTTATAGGATTTCCTTTGATAAACACGCCTTATTTTGCAGGATGTAAGATAATATTTTGTATACCCCTAGATGGAATCTTACAATTACACTACATACAGATCAAACGTTTTTTATTTTTTTATAACTATAGAGGTATCTGTAAGCGCTCGCTTATCCGGACTTCTCATTAGGGAAGTTCGAACAACAGACGGTGAGTCCGTAAATATAAGATATTACGTGTACTAAAGAAATAAAACAAGATATTCTAATTTTTACGGCGCGTACAGTTGGGCTTAATCCACCACACTACTAATAACTTACGTATTAAAAAAAAAACGAAAACCTGCTCTGATTACTTTATACGGTCGTGTGTTTCATAGGAAAAATCCTTTTTAAATTCAAAAGATATCGTATCGCTTTTCCCCACTCTGCTAGAGTCGCTTATTGTGTGGAATTTGCTTTTGCTTTGAAAACTTCGGCAGTTTTTGACTGACCTTGACCGCTTGACTAGGTGACACAGTCACCGAGTTTGCTTGTTTGATTCTGAACGGGCTACTGTTTCTATTTCTTTTTGTAATAATTAGGATCCTTCTCTTTATTACCATCGGCAACGTATTGTGTGTTTTTAGCATTATGTTGCTGGTTACGTATAAAGCAATGAATGACGAACTATTAGGAACTGAGCGATTACTAATTAAGACGAGTTATCTCTACTGCATTCAATCTTAACTGTTTGTACTTCATTCTTTGCTAAAATTTGAAATAGTGAGGGATCCTGGTCAGCGCATTTAGCCTGATGAAAGTTTTTACAGACATGTTATTCCTTGCAATCCAGCCATATTTTTAAAGTTAAGTTGAGTCATTGAGGTTCGATATTTTATATAACTCAAAAAACTCAAGGCTAAAACTGCGATCGGGACTTGCAAAGGAGCATTTATTGTCATGACCCGAAATAGTGTTACCTCTAATTTATCTAGATTTGTACGGGTGTTCCACTTGTTTTTGTGTGTTTTTTCTAATCACTACAGTGCTTAACGACCCTATCCATGCATCTGTATAAATACAGACGTCCACTGCGTAAACACATATTTCACTGTTTAATATGATTTGTTACGTAAGGGATTAATAATCACCCAAAATGATAAAATTAACATAGTAATATGATTATGATATTTCAGTAGAACTTCTGGAAACAGACACTCAAAGATAAAAACTCGCAGTAGCGAAATCTCAATGATGTTTAGATAATTTTCTGTAAAAAAGTAAGATTAAGAAATGTCTCGTAACTTCAGCCACAGGAATAACGAAATTCACCTGTAAAGGAAACACTCAAAGTTACTCCAAATGAATAAAAATTGTAATTAGCTTGCTTTTTGTGGGAAGTCACGGTGTTCCGATAACGACACACGGCCTTGGTCCTCCTTCTCTATTTAGCGGATGACCTGGTTTGGCTTCAGTTTCCCCCGTGCGCGTTGTTTCGATGATTCGAGCCCTTGAAAGATCCGATGCTGCAGACGCGTTCGGTTTGTTTCTTGCAGTGCCGGAAACGATCACAATAACGATGTTTTCTTGAATGATTCTAATGAGAGACGAAGCTTGCGTTGTCGTAGGAAAAAGACACGTCGGTTTTAGTTTCTTGAAGTTATTCACTAAACATGATACTAAGTTGCTTGAAGAATCTGTTGCTTTCGTCGTCGTTGAAGAGTTCTTATTGTTTTCTGTAAGTCGCTCACTAACGATGATACTATGTTGCTTGAAGAATCTGCTGCTTCCGTCGTCGTTGATTTCTTATGATACATGATTTATTATTCTGGTTTATCTTCGTAGGACGTTGTAGAGTTCTTCTGGTACGCTGGCCACCAATATTAGGGCTTGTGCCTTGTATGATAAGGCGCCCTATGAGGTAATGTTAGACTAGCGATAATCTATACGCTAAGTCGGTTGGTATTGCACTTCCATCTTCATGGAGTGTCTGGGTTTTGTAGATCACTTACGAAGTCGTATTATCTTTACGACGATGTGTTAAACTCATGGTTCGGTGAGGTTCTTGTAGAAAACACTAAGTATAAAAAAATTATATATTCTTCTGAAGTTTTCACATGGTGAAGATCAGATATGATTGTACAAGTCTTCTAATAACGATAGCTTGATCGCTTCTGCCAATGATGATGGCTAATCCTATTCCTCTACATGATAAAGCTTAGGTAAAGAGGTACAGGTCTTCTAATAACGATAGCTAACTCTCTTCTGCCCGTCTACCATCTCTGTTACAAGTTATGAAGGAACAGACAGTAGTTCGAACATATGAACATACATACAAATGACATAGTTTCATACGAACACACAATCAAATGAGACACGCTACAGATCACGTAGGCCGTAGTTGTCTCAAGCAGGGAGCTTGGACTGTTTCAAAACAAATGAATGACCACAGATGACGGCATGTCAACTTAGCCTACATACTTATTGTATACGTCATCTTTAGCGTCTCTAGTCTGATCACATTCCTGCAAGCAATCTTTTATATATATGGACTAACATTCCATATTTTTATTATGTAAACACTTACATATACTCTACGTAATTTACGTATAAGTAGAGTAAAGTTCTCACACAACATGATAAAGTATGTACGTATACTGCAACGAAATCACTAACGAATTTACGTTAATAAACAAAATCGTTAGAACGAATGAATACCGCATGCGTACGATAACGATGCTGGGACGAGTGGCCGAGGCATGCTGCTACATAGTAGATGCATGGTGGGAAGGATGCTGACCAATAGGAGAGAAGGATCTCATGGCAGTGACTAGCATCAGGAACCAATGGGAGAGCAGGAGGATGGTGGCGAGTCTATAGTAGGGCCTCGTTAATCACGGGGGATAGGGCCCAGAACCCCCCGTGATAAGTAAATACCCGTGTTATCCTGGTACCCCCCCTGAAAATTGCTTTAAACCGCCTACTTTAATAATTAACCCACCCAAGACCACTATTTCAATGTTTATAACTGCCTACTTTAGTTCAAGCACCAAATATTTCTTCAACTATCACCATAAACTAAATTCAAGACAGTTTCAAAGTTATTCTTTCCTATTTTCAATTTCCCCTGCATCAGATTCAGCAAACAAAATATAAGTACCTAACAATTGCCTTTCTATTTTCATGATTTGGCTGCTGCACCAAACTAAAAGGTAACATAGATATATATCTATTTCATGAATGACATATATTATATATAAAAAAACATGATTTACTGTAATGATTACAGCACTCAAACTAAAAATATTAATGTATACAGCAAAATACAGCAATAAAAATCTAGTTTTGTCTTTTGTTTATGTTTAGAATCAGCTGATGGACATTTATTACCAAAAGAATAATTTTGGAAAACAATTTAGTTGCTAAAAGAAATGAATGTATTAATGGAATTATTATTATTATTTCTGGGCTCAGCTCGTGTCGGCCTATGAAAGGATCCTTAATATCATTCTTTCTATGGTAAAATTAATCTAAAAATTACCAGAGAAAACAAAATTAAGAAAATGTCAGTAAAACTGACTCGCTCACTCTTAAAAAGAAGTGTCGGTATGGTAATAGGGGCGAGTGAACACTACCACGAGACATTCACCAATTACAACTTCCAATCAGAATCCCCACAAGAGAGAGCTGATACAACGGGCGATGCGGCCGCCACTACTACTACTAGGAGGACGCCACGGACAGCAGCGCCCCTAGCGAACATCCTTAATCAATTAGCGCCAGTCGTTAGTACGCATTCTCTTTTGTGCTTGTGCTTTTTACGGGAAATTTTATCACTATCATCATGGAACGTTCTGCCATCGCAACGGCTAAGTTAAGTGCCTCATAAGTAATGTTTTACTGTATTTTTGTCTTCCGGGAACCAGTATTTTCCTTCTAATAGGTCATATACGGTTTCCCGGTTGTCTCGTGGCGGCGCCATGCTGCCTCGTTAAGAATTCCCGGTCCTCCATACTGGGACTTCTTATACTTATGGGCTTACTATATTACGTTCATCGTTTTTTACATCGAGTTTTAGCTAGATTAGCCCCTTTTAACATTTTCTCTTAGTTTGGTATTTAGGGCTATTATTTGTTCCAGCCCAGCATCCCGGCTCTTGCTCTTCATCGGCTATCGCTGGCTCCGAGTAGGCTTCTGTTCCTCGGAACAGTTTGCCTCCTCCTGGGCTTCTTTTTCTTCTACTAAAAGTGTCTTTTCCATCTTTACGATGTAATTTTATTCTATTTAGGGTGTTAGGGCTAGCCTAGGTGCTGTCCCATGTATTGGTACAGCCTGGTTTCACGTGGCCTCCCACGGTTGTGTTTGCTCGCGGCTTAGGCCCACTTGCGGTCACGTGTTCCATCGCACCTTCCCCTTCCCCTTCCCTCCCTACCAGGTATAGGGAGGCGCTGGGGGACCCCTTGGTTGTCATGACAACCTCAGTTGCCTTCCTCCCTCTCTCTCTGAGGTGGCCAGGGGTTCCTCCCAGCGGGGGGGTATAGGGCGACCACTCATAGGGTACCGAGTCTCCGAGCGGGTAGTTGTTGAGACGGGGAGGAGTAGGCCAACCCCCCCCTCTCTCTCTCCCGCCGTGTTACGCCGAGACCCTCCCCCCCTTCCCCAGTTGCTCAGCCACCTTCCCTTCTATAACGAACGGAGCCTTCCGTCGCAGCCGGGGCGGGGACCTTTGGTTATAGATTACTGGCTCCGCCAGCGGGCGGGGTGGTCACTACTAGTGGTCGGTTGCTTGCCTACTATATCCTTGCCTCTCTCCCCGCTACCGGAAGGGAGGCTTGCTTCTTACCCGGGCACTCTTCTAGTAGACGGTGGAGAAATGTTTGATATTATTGTTATTTTAGGATATACCCTAATTTTATGATGATTTGTTTAATTTTATTATTCATATGTTTACCATCCCCGCCATTATTCGTCGTGGTTTCCTTTTACCACCACACCTGGTTGGATTCTATCTCTTGTCTCCGCCTCAGAGGCAGCGGAGCAAGAGCCTATAGGACAACCAACCCAAACCTTGTTACCACACGCTATTATGGCGGGGCTCTGGTTTAATCTAACTTCTCGCTCTGGCACCAGCGGAGCAACTGTTAGGCTGTAAGTGTTCTCCTGATACTCATGTATCTTTCCACTTACAGGCTACCAACTGTCAGGTCCTGGGATGCAACGCGACGTTGTACGACCCCTGCGGCCACGATGAGTGCAGGTCCCACGCTCCATGTGCCACGCCATTCAACGATATGATTCGTCTGGCACCCGGAAGCCTGCGCCATCTGCTACGACATAGTCAGTCAGCTGGTGGAGGGGGTAAGTCGATTATAGGCTTCTTTATCATTTGTTTACTAAACAAACTCTTAGACATAAAGTTTTGTTAACAACCCCGTTCCGCCATTAGAAGCTCATCTCACCTTTTCTTTCAGGCTACTGTGTGAGGGAGGTCGCCCTTGCTACCCTGAAAGCGTGGGTGGGCGGCTTCGGGAAGAACGCCGCCAAAGGCCAGCCTTACGTCCTTGACAAGAAGCTGGCCGTCCAGATCTTCCCCCGCGGGCAAGTCAACAGGGTATGTGACCCCTTGTCCGCAGCCCCTCTCATAGCCTCCATCCAGCAAGATATGCAGCAATCTTTCGGGGTCGTAGCCACACAGGAGTCGGTCCCGGACGTCGCTACCCTGGACCTCAACATCGAGCCTATGGCGGTAGGGGCAGAGGATTTGTTGGTTGAGGTAGGTGTGTCGGGCGCCCAAGGTCTTTCCTTGGGCGCTCCTGGATCTTCTCCTGTCCCTTCTTCAAGCGCTTCTTTCCAAGGCTTTGTGGATCTGAGATCCCTACCCGCCTCTCCCGCTCTCTCTGTACCCCCAAAGGTGAAGGGACAGAGAGAACCGAAGACCCTAACTAAGACGACTTCTAAGAAGTCATCTTCGTCTTCTTCGGCTAAGAAGTCTTCGACTTCTTACGCTTGACGCGGTGAAGGCCAAGCCGAGCTCTTCTTACTCAAAGAGCTCTAGAAGCAAGGCTTCTAAGGAGAAGGCTCGCGCTCCCCCTCCGAGCCAATGCCTTCTCCCGCCTCCACCGCATCCACTCCGGTAACGCCGGTGGGAGGAGCGGGACCCAGCACCTTTGATCCCACTGCTTTCTCAGCAGTGGTGATGCAACAGGTGGGCGAGATGGTCGGCTCGCAAGTCTCCGCCCTGGGTACGAAATTTGAGCAGATGTTCGCACAACTGTCGAGCACTCTGTCTCAATCAGGCCCAGTCCATCCAAGATCTCTCTAACAGAGTTAGAGAGAATGAGGACCGAGTAGCTGGGCCTCTCCCTCAGGTCCCCCTTTCCAGTCTCCCAGTGCCAAGTGCTGGTATTTTCCAGCTCCCGCCATACGACTCTCTGCCAGCTTTCTCTATGGAGAACCATTTGGAGAGTAGCCGCCTACGCTCCATTTTAAGGATGTATGATCTCTATCCCGGAGTGTGGACTCGAAAGGATTGAGGACTTCGAGTTTTTATCCTCCGGGTTTGACGCAGCCTTTCATCGGCTATGCTAGGCTGACCGTAGCGGCTCTTACTAGGGAAGACAAGATCTCTAGGGAGGATGTTCTCTACAGTAGGGATCATGCCCAACGGGAATGGGTTCACTGCCTTGAGGACTGGGAGTGCACAAACACCAAGCTCCAGGCCTATAAGAGTCCTTTCACTATTTTTGCGACGGAAGAGGAGGCTTCTCTTCCGTTCGCTACAAAATAGTAGAGAGGACTCTTCAGGCAGTCCTCAAGGATGAGCCCATGCCACAGCTAAGGGAGGCGGAGTCTACTTCTCCGCTCTTCCCAGCTTTTGGAGAATTGTGGGAGAACTTGCATGCAGCCACGTTCACGCTTGGCAAGCTCCATACCGGACTGCGCCATGGACCAGTTCGGCGAGAAGCTTCCAAGGCTGCCTGATTCCTTGATTCAGGCGGAGTTCGACGCGCGAACTAGGTTTAGGCAGGTCCTCAATTCACTGATCATAACGGAGATGGCTGCCTCTCTCGTATGCTACGGAACCTCTGTTTTAAGATCTTGGCCAAATCCCAGCTTCAGACGGTTCAGACGGATGCTTTCGACTTCTTCCAAGCTAGGAGGAATTGCCGAAATCACGTTCTGCAGGAGTGCACTATTAGGCACGAGCCTAATAGACTCCTGGCTTCTAGCATGTGGGGAGCGGATCTCTTCCCAGAGTCCGCTGTAAATGAAGTACACCACGAGGCTGCTAGGCTCAACCAGAGCCTTAGAGCTAGGTGGGGTATTTCATCCAAGAGGAAGCAAGAATCCGTCCCCACTGCTGGTAAGAAACCAAAGAAGTCTGGTAAAAGGTTCAGCCTTACCAGAAACACCAGCAACAGCAGCAATTTGTTCAGGCCGTCCCCCGGCTTACCCAACAGGGACAACCTGCTAGTTCTAAACAGAACCAGCCCATCCTCCTGCTGTCTCCTCAATCACAACCTTCGACCTCCTACGCACTCTCGCCGGCTTCAACCCTACGTATGAAGGTCAGGGCTACCCTCCCTTTAACAAGCAATCGAGAGGTAGGGCGAGAGGCTACTTTCGCCAGCGCGGCGCAGGAAGGGCGACAAGGAGCAGGCAGTTCAGAGGAGGGCGTGGTGGTCCCACCCGCCCATCAACAATGAGGCTCCCCAGGTAGGAGGAGGCTGTTCCTCTTCCGTCACAGGTGGGGGGTTCAGCAATGGGCACAGAGCATAGTGTCCAAAGGATTGGGTTGGAGTTGGATCAAAGATCCTCCTCCAATCAAATCATTCCGCCAAATACCAATCAAAAGGAATTGACAGATTACGCGTAGGAACTCTTCAGAAAAGGAGCTATTGCGAGAGTCAAGCATCTAAAATTTCAAGGTCGCTTATTCAGCGTGCCAAAGAAAGGCTCAACAAAAAGAAGGGTAATCTTAGACTTGTCAAAGCTAAACTCTTTCATTCGTTGCGACAAGTTCAAGATGCTTACCCTCTCGCAAGTAAGGACCTTACTTCCGGGACGTGGAGTAGCCGTCACATGGCTCCATCGATCTTACAGACGCATACTATCATATCCCTATAGCCAGACACTTCCGCCCATTCCTAGGATTCAGGCTAGGAAATCAGACATTCTCATTCAAAGTGATGCCCTTCGGTCTGAATGTAGCCCCCAGGGTATTCACGAAAATAGCAGAAGTGGTTGTGCAGCAATTGAGAACTCAGGGAATCATGGTAGCAGCATACCTCGACGATTGGTTGATCTGGCACCAACTGTCGAGGAATGTCTCAAAGCCACCAAAAAAGGTAGTTCACTTTCTGGAACATCTGGGGTTCCAGATAAACAAAACGAAATCCAGACTTACCCCGGAGTCTCGTTTTCAGTGGCTGGGAATCCAATGGGATTTGCTTCCCACAATCTGTCAATTCCAGTGGCCAAACGGAAGGAAAAATAGCAAAATCTGTCAGGCAATTTCTCAAATGCAAACAAACATCAAGGAGGAAACCAGGAAGAATCCTAGGGTTCCCTTTCAGTTTGCTTTCGGTAACAGATATCCTCCTGAAAGCAAGGCTAAAAGATATAAATAGAGTTTGGCGATTCGAGAAGCAAAACAAACCCAAATCTCGAGACAACGTTTGTCAGTAATATTCCATCAGATCCTTCGCAATCAACTCCGTCCATGGTCAAAAGTAAAGAACCTTAGCCAAGCGGGTAGGTAACCCCTTCAATATCCCCTTCCAGTGTTAACCATTCACACGGATGCCTCCCTGTCCGGGTGGGTGGGGGGATATTCTCAGTTCAAACAGGTTCAGGGGACTTGGTCAGTTCAATTTCGCCAGCTCCACATAAACTTTCTGGAAGCAATGGCAGTATTTCTTACCTTGAAGAGACTGCTTCCCCCGAAAAAAGTCTCATCTAAGGCTAGTTTTGGACAGTGCAGTGGTAGTTCATTGCATCAACAGGGGAGGTCCAAATCCAAGCATGTGAACCATGTCATGATAGCCATCTTTGCCCTAGCAAACAAACACAAATGGCATCTGTCCGCCACTCACCTGGCGGGGGTAAGAAATGTGATAGCAGACGCCTTTGTCCCGGTCAGTTCCTCTGGAATCAGAATGGTCCCTAGACGACGGGTCATTCCAGTGGATATGCCGGAGAGTCCCAGGTCTCCAAGTAGATCTCTTCGCCTCACAAGCGAACCACAAGCTCCCTTGCTATGTGGCCCCAACCTGGACCCTCTGGCTTATGCCACGGACGCCTGTCGTTAGATTGGGATCAGTGGAGAAAAATTTTTGTTTTTCCTCCAGTGAATCTTCTCTTGAAAGTCTTAAGCAAGCTGAGGACTTTCAAGGGAATAGTAGCTCTGATTGCACCGGACTGGCCCAAGAGCAACTGGTATCCTCTTCTTCTGGAATTGGGTCTCCGACCTCAACGGATTCCCAATCCAAGCTGTCACAATCAGTACAAATGAGGACTGTGTTCGCTTCCCATCAGGAATTCTTCAGACCCTAACTTTATGGACTTCATGAAGTTTGCGGCTAATAAAGATGCTAATATTGATCCACAAAATATTCTCTTCCTAGAATCAGATAAGAGAGAGTCAACTATTAGAACAAATATGACTCAGCTGTTAAAAAATTAGCATTCCTTCCTGAAAGAACTCAAACACTACAAACCATGACAGTTAATCTATCTATATCCTTTTTCAGATCCTTGTTTGAAAAAGGTTTAGCAGCTAGCACTATTACTACTCATAAATCGGCTTTGAAGAAGATCTTTTCAGTTAGGTTTTCAGATAGATCTGACTGAATCTTATTTCACGTCTATTCCTAAAGCCTGTGCTAGACTTAGACCTTCTCAAAGGCCTACTGCAGTTTCATGGTTCTTAAATGATGTCCTCAAACTAGCTTCAGATACTGACAACTCGTCTTGTACATTCATAATGCTTCTTAGAAAGACATTATTCTTATTAAGCCTAGCTTCAGGAGCTAGAATTTCAGAACTGTCGGCTCTATCCAGAGATGCGGGTCATGTGGAATTCCTCCCCTCAGGAGAAGTTCTGCTTGCTCCGGATCGTAGTTTTTTGGCTAAAAATGAGGATCCTCTTGCAAGGAAGGGCCCCTGGCCCCTTGGAAAGTCATCCCACTTCCCCAAGACCCTTCTCTCTGCCCAGTATCAACTTTAAGAGCCTTTCTATCTCGTACATCCTCAAGATCCTCAGGTTCTCTCTTCATGAGAGAAAAAGGTGGTACTTTGTCAGTAAAAGGTATTAGACAACAAATCCTTTACTTCATTAAACAAGCCAATCCTGATTCATTCCCAAAAGCAACATGACATCAGGGGAGTAGCCACCTCAATTAATTACTTTCAACATATGAACTTTGAGGATCTTAAAAAGTTTATACTGGATGGAAATCTCCGACAGTCTTTAAACGTCATTATCTAAAGTCCTTGGAATCTTTAAAATTTTCAGCAGTAGCAGCGGGAAACATTGTTTCTCCTGATACTGTATAGTAGTCGTAGTACAGATCCAGGTCTCCTTTCTACCTACCTCATCCAACATGCCTCACCCTATCGCCATGCTACTCGGATATCCTAGCCTTAGCCGCTGAAATCATACTAGTGGATTGTCCCTTATTTTTTTTGCTAGGGACATCCACACTTTGTACTGATAATGTACTTCAGTGTACCTACCCTTATTTTTATGCTAGGGTAGGACACAATGTGTTTGTATATTTTGTAAATAATTTATCTAAGTAAATCTATTTTGTTAATATTACACTGCATTATTATAATTTACTATGTTTACTGTAATTTTTAAGTACTTTACATTACTAACTTTCTTTTATGTTACTGTTTAGAATAAGTTAGGCTTAAGTACTTAGTTTATATGCTGTGATTGATTTACTTATATTATATCCCTCATTTTACAACTGCTTTTCATTTGTCCTTTTTTTCCCATCTTGTCTGTTTCTCTGGTACTCTTTCATAGGCCGACACGAGCTGAGCCCAGAAAAGGGATTTTGACGAAGGCAAAATCTATTTCTGGGTGATTGGCTCGTGTCGCCCTATGAAACCCACCCTGTATTGTTTACCCCCCCATGCAGGACAAGATGTTTTTAGATTAAGGATGTTCGCTAGGGGCGCTGCTGTCCGTGGCGTCCTCTAGTAGTAGTAGTGGCGGCCGCATCGCCCGTTGGTATCAGCTCTCTCTTGTGGGGATTCTGATTGGAAGTTCTAATTGGTGAATGTCTCGTGGTAGTGTTCCCACTCGCCCCTATTACCATACCGACACTTCTTTTTAAGAGTGAGCGAGTCAGTTTTACTGACATTTTCTTAATTTTGTTTTTCTCTGGTAATTTTAGATTAATTTTACCTAGAAAGAATGATATTAAGGATCCTTTCATAGGGCGACACGAGCCAATCACCCAGAAATAGATTTTTCCTTCGTCAAAATCCCTTTATTAACTTTGTACATAATAGTTTATGATATTATGATAAGTTAATTCATATTTTCAATTGAGAGAGAGAGAGAGAGATAGAGATGAGATAGAGAGGAGAAGGAAGAGAGAGAGAGAGAGAGGACGAGAGAGAGAGAGCAGCTTGTGAAGAGAAGTTAACTTGGAATAGCTTGAGATAACAGCTTAGGACGAGATTCCTGCTTGAGAGCAGCTTAGGACTAGAGTATACTGTTGACTATCTAAGCTCGAGAATAACAATGAAATTTGTATTTTAAATATTTTATGATGACAAGAAATGAAACATGGATAGTGATAAGATATTCTCTTGTATACTGTTATAATATGTGATAATCATTGAGTCAACTATAAAAGTTGTATTGAAGCACAGTTTCGTAAATCACAGAAAGAATAAAAATATGGCAACACATATTTTTATTCTTTCGGGGACCATCTTGTTCTTTTATTATGATAATAATAGATCAGTATTATAGTTTTTCTTCTGTAAGTGATGAGAGAGAGAGAGAGAGAGAGAGAGAAGAGATAGAGAGATGAGAGAGAGACGAGGAGGAGAGAGAGAGAGAGAGATTTGTTTTGCTATTTACATTCATAGTATTTGAAAATTTGTGAATGAGTTTATTCTAAAAATGCATTTAGTCATGAAAAGAAGAAGAAAACAGTAATTAGTGAATCTTGCTCTATGATAAAATTCGTGATTTCGTTAATTTTCCGGAATATACGTAGCATTTGGGCTTCACAAAAAAAGTAAGTAAAGTGATTTATGACAGAGTTTAGAGGATACTTACGTAAAAATACATCGGTACTTTGTAGAACAGTGACGTCACGGTGGTCATATGTATTTTTTTTGTGAATGAATATACATTTATGATAAAAAATAGTTACTGTACTGCTTAGAGTACCATACTGTAATATTAATGTAATCACATCAAAATAAAGTAATCATTGTTCATTGTATACTGTAAACATGTAAAGTGTATTTTTGTCTTTTGAAAAATGGATTCCCCAAGGAATTATTCCTTGAAGAGGCTTTTTATTATGAAGATATGCCAATAATATATAAGATTTGCGATTTATTATGAATATATGACAATAATATATGTATAAGGTAAAAATGGTTTTATTACGTTTACGCTTCGTCGCCGATTGCAAACAACATACGATAATCTATGACAATTATCGTTTGTATGACTGCAGTGTTCAGAGAAGTTGAATTACGTTTATACCAAAAACAATAATGAAGTTCGAATTGAAAATTACTGTTTTCCTAAATGTTATTCTACTGTAAGTATTAAACTACTTTTTAACATTGTCTAAAGGTTAAGAATGACAAAGGTGCTGTGAAGTGTAACTCAATGTTTACATTTCTGCTGGCCGCCTTACTACAAGTTGATGTCAATGACGTGGAATTATTCCATGAATAGGCTATATATTTTGAAGATATGCCAATAATATATAAGGTGAGAATGGTTTTATTACCTTTATTGTCAGTTAATATCATAATGTAAATCTGTTCATGCATTTGTTGGTTATCGGAACCGGACGAGGCTTAGCCTACCACCGACAAGCCCGCGATGCTGTGATTCATACCAGCGATATATAGACTGAGAAGTGGTCCAAGGAAAAACCCTTGATTAACTGAATCCGTGATTGCTGATCCGCGACTAAACGAGGCCCCACTGTACTCAGTTGGCAGTGCGTGAGTTTCAAAATTGTTATCGGTGGTCCGGGTGAATCTAAGACTTTACAGCAACAACCTTTTCGTATGTAGAGCTGTAAAATTTTTCGTGTTAGCTTTCGTATCTCGAGTTTTTCGTAAGTTGAGCCTTTCGTATCTCAAGGTACCACTGTAGCTACACAAAAACAAAAAACACAAAACACATGTACTTACCAACCACTCCAGATACTCCGGGCTATCCTGTTCTATCCGCTGGTCAAGGTCACTGAGACACCGACAACAAGAACAACAACCAAGAACCACAGCACAACAAAAACAACAACCAAGGGCCACAACAACAATCAAGGGACACGACCACAACTCAACAACACAGCAAACAACAAGGAACTCAACCACAACTCAACAACTCGGCAAACAAGAAGGAACTCAACCGCAACAAAAGACCTATGTACAAACAATTAGCAACACAAAAAACAATGCATAAAAGGCAACACATACACCCACTAACAGCACCAAACTTAACAACAACTAACAACAAATCAACAAAACACAATTCAAACAAATTTCAATGCCTTCACTAGACTGCTGCCAATACTATTGCCTCTCACAGCTTCTGACTAAAGACTGTGTACCTCAAAACACAGAACTCCAACAGCTAACAGCACCAGCAGACAACCCAGAACTCATCAACAGCCAATCCAATTGTTAACTACCCATCCAGCAATTATGCCCTTCCTCTCTCTCTCTCTCTCTCTCTCTCTCTCTCTCTCTCTCTCTCTCTCTCTCTCTCTCTCTCTCTCTCTCTCTCTCTCTCACACACACACACACACACACACACACATTGTCAAATGGAATTCCAAAACTTTTTATATGAGACTCTTCTAAGTGATAATAAGTTGAAGGTGGAGATTTTAATCCCGGGGTTTGATGGCCTTGGTTTTATTTATTGTCGCAAGTCCCAGATGTGCAAAGTATGGCTGTATACACTAAGTCTGGACGACCTATTTATTGCCACAAAAATTTTGAATGTAGTTGCTGTGAAGTTCTTTGTTTTAAAATTGTCAGTAAGTTCTACAGTGTGTAAGTATTTGCTGTTTACTGCAATCCAGATATCAATGATTCTATATATGACTGTCTCTTGGAAAGCATTAGTATTGGTCAGTCTCAGGATTCAAAAGCTTCATTTGATATTTGTAAAGACTAATACAAGGCACAGTGATTGCTAAATTCAAATTCCACAGATCAACATGGACAGTTTGCTCTTGAGTTCTGAGTATTCTCCAATTTTGTCCAGCTAATTAAGGAACCCATGCATATTTCTGGTAATAGATTAGACCTAATGTTCACAGATGTTCCAGTTATTGTCAAGTCCAAGATCTGTGAATATATAGGCACTACAGATCATTCAGCCATTGAGATGGACATATCTGTTAATCAGTATATGTATTCTTAATGCCACTATTGGAGAAAAGGTCTGGCTGAAATCTAGAGCCAAATGGAATCACATTATTGAAGCTCGTCAGGCACTTACATTTCAGATGCTATATTAGATCCTGGCCCCAGGAAGTTAAATGGAATACTGATGGCTATTTTAATAAGGTATATCCCTAGAAACTTCATCAAATTCAGTACAAATGACCAGCCATGGTTTGATGATACATGTAGATGAGCTTACCATGACAAGCAGATCAAATTCAACACATGGAGATGAGATTGTTCAAAGGAAAATTACACTATTTTTGTTGATTCATACTGTGCTGTGAGTAGAACTTACCATACAGCCAAGAGAAATTGCAATAATTCCTTGAAGAGGAAACTTGAAGGAATTATACTCAGCCTCAACAATGGTGGACCAAATTGACATCTATCTGGGTCAAGCTTGCCTTCCATTCCACCACAACTAGCAGGTGATGGTAGATTGGTTACTGGCCCTAGGGAAAAGGCTGAACTCCTTCATCAAGCTTTTGAAACTAAGCAAGTAGTCATCCTGAGCCTATTCTTACAAAATTTGCATTGTTCATATATGGATTGTTCAGTGTGCTGATGATGCAACACTTGTGGGTATAGTAAAGTGAAGTTGCCCTTAGTCTCAATCAGGACATGGACCAGATCAGGGAATGGTGTTGTGCAACTGGAATTTCAAAAGTTCAAGCTAAAGATGCAATGCATTACTACTACTCTATAGCTATTCTTCCATTTTAATACATATTTATCCATTTATTAATTTATGTTTTCTTTTTAGCAAGTGAGATGTCTTCACTCTGTATTTCCCATTATACCTTTTCTTACATCCTGACAAAAACCATATTCTTTGGAAGCTTTTATTTCAAGTCAATGGCCCCTTTGGGCTTGTTTCATAGGAATAGTGTTCATCTTCTGAACAAGATAATAAAAAAAATGTACCTGATGTACATTATTATATTTGTGTAAATAGTAACATTTAAATGTGAAATTTTCACTTTGCTCACCTGACAGTCATGTCTCATAAATTATGAGATGCCTGGTTGAATAGATTATAATTGCATGCATATACATATGTGTGTACTGTACACAGAATAGGCAATCATACTACCACTTGCCTTGACCAGTTCTCCTGTATCTAAGACTAGCAATACTCGAGATAGGAATGGGGAGATATGTTCACAACATTCTTCCTCATCCTCTTCCTCCTCCTCATGAGACTCAGCTTCCTCTTCATCCCCTCATCCCCTACTCTACTTCTCCCCTTCCTTGTCGGAGGAAGAAGGGTAAGTCTAATCTTCCCCTTCCTTGTCGTAGGAAGAAGGGTAAGTCTAAGCTGATGGCTTCATGTGAGTGCCTTCCCCTCTCTTGGAGGAGCAGGGGCTCATTCCTACCCACAGGTAGTCATACAGCCTTAGGGATGGCAGGCATAAGGTACCCCTTACCATCCCACTTAGTCACGAAGACTGCCTCCAACTCTTCCAGTTGTCTTCCTTTGTGAACACCTTTGGTTGGGTCAGTACACACCACTTGCTCTGCACATGCTCTGCCTCAAGACTTTGCCTTTGTGGAGACATACTAGGAGGATCACATTCAATCCGTTAGCTCTGTGCATTCAGGGTCTTCAGAGTAAACACACAAACAGGTGACAGGGTAGGACTCTTTCCTTGTTCTTCCTCAGAGGTACACTGGTGTGAGTAAGTACTGTCGTCTTGCTTGGTGGGTCTACAAATTAGGTATGGGTTTAGCACACTCTTGAGAGAGACAGGTCCCCTCTGGGTCCTTTTACCTTTGGTGTGTATGGTTTGCTGCTACCGAGTATAGGGAATGTTCTTGGTCAATGCATTCCAAGTCTGAATGTCTTTCAGATGGTGATTCTGAAAGTCCACACGAGGTGTCAGCAAGTCTGCACGAGACCTCAGCAAGTCTGCAGAAGGTCCACACAGTGAAAGAGTTTTTGTCTTTCAAATTTTTGTCAGATTGATTATGGGAACTTTAGCGGCTCTGAGAGCATCTGGTTCTGGGGCTAATTTTGACTGAGCTTCAACAACTGAACTGTAACTGCCTGGTAATAAAGGGGCAGAAGTCCTGGGTAAGTTACAATACCCATCCAAAAATATAGTAATATCATTTGGAGGCAGATGGATCCTAGTATCCCATTTTGGGGATAGAATTCCTTCTATAAGGCTTCTCCCATGGCTACCTGAAATTTGTGTCCCTGATCCATCGGGATTCAGCAGGGTCATTTTAGTGGCAATGCCCCCTTCATATTTCATGGTAAGAATGTCTCCCCCGTGCAAAAATCCCTCTGTTTCCCCTGAGGCTTTAACCTGGGGGGGTAGCGGGGAGTGATGTTACTGGGTTTTTGCATAAAACACCTGGGAGGTACTGGGGACTGATGTTACAGGATTTTGACATAAACATAAATCTTGATATGAGAGAAAAGGGTTAAATATCTGCTGCAGGAGTTTTGCAGGAAAGATATGATTTTCCCTTTCCTTAGTCATACTGAACCCTAAGAATCACCAGGACAGCTTAGAATTAGCAGTTTCTTCATTAAAACTTGCTGCCAGTAGCATACTACACGTTTGGTACATATCTGTCAACCAAGCAAATTTTAATTGTTTTTTACAAGACTATACCCATGCAGTTGGTATGAGCCATACCCACGGGCACAAAATAACCCTGTAGTGTTATAAAGCAATTTGTTATTAGAAGCCAGTCAGTATTAAATTATTAATGAGGGACACCTCTGTAGTTCCTCATACAGTTGTCATATTCGTAATAGATTCTATTAGAAATCTATGTTAACTTAAGGCTTTTGAGGTTTAAGTTAGTTTTGACAGCCATATATGGCTGTACAGTATTAGTCGTTTTGCACTATGTAAAATTTTAATTTTAATTGTCATACCATTTGGACAAATATGTATGTACTGATTTGTTTAGTTAGCCCAAGCCACTGATTTTACATATCTTTAGGTTAATTAATTATGCCTAGGGTACTATTTATATCCTGTCCTAGTCTATTTTGGCTAAACTACCACTTAGTACACCAACAATAGGATATTTCCTAAATTGTTCTCTTTTAGCCTAGTATAGGGCATTGCCTAATCCCAATTATTCGAGATCAAATGTAAAGGCAATATAAAAAAAGAAAGTTACTTACATGTAAATTCATAGTTAGGCTAACATCAATTGTCTAACTCAAGACTGTTTATATCTAGCCCTAGGCTATTTGGTATACTATGTATAACAGTAACTGTCTAATATGAAACTCACTGATGTGAAATATTATAGTTAGGCTATCACCTAGTAATATAGGTTATTGTCTAATCCTAGTTAATTTACCTTTTAAGTTATGGGATTAACCAGGCGTAATTTGTAGCCTTCAAGATAGGCTACTACCTCATAGTCCATTTGGTCTATGTATACTGTTTTTGGTCCACTATATAAAACAATAAATTACTAATGTGAAACTTTATACTAGTTAGGCTATCACCTAATATAGGTTATTGTCTAGTCCTGATTAACTGTTTTTGGTTTACTGTAGCAAGGCTAGCCTTTCACCTAGCCTAGGTTTTTGTTCAAATCTATCTAGATTATTTAATTCCCATTTAAGGGTATGCACGTGATAGCCTACAGTATTAAGACAATGCTTTAGTAGACAGACTAAACAAAAAGGGAAAATGTCTGTAGCCTTTTATCTAATCCTAAGGTCTTTGGTATAAACTTAGGCTACTGCCTAGGCCCATAGCCTAACAGGATACATCCTAAATCTTACCTTAATTCAGGTTACTGCCTAATCCAGGTTATTTTTGTTGACTCTTAAGGATATGTAATCCAATCCTGGGCTATAGGCTGCAGACAATTACTACAGTCTAGCTAACTGCCGGTAGGCTATTGCTGATGTCGTTATCTGAACAGATTATCTGTATAATAATAATTGTGAAACATTTCTTTAGATAAAACTTCTGAATAGAATGGTAAATTCTTCAAAACAACTATCTCTTCCACAAACACCTAACAATCGCAAAATGTAAGAAGCGCCGACATGTACTGGCAGAAAAGCTGGCTTACAGCTTTTCATGCACATTAAAATCATTGTTCCATGGTCTAAACTAAAAAACCTTTAGGTGGAACATGAAATTACATTCACTCAGCTTTCAAGTTGGAAGTTTCCATGAACTTTGGTAATGAAATCAATAATTGAAGAACGAAACTCTCAGAGCTAACGATCCTAAATCGTTTAGCACCGACATTTACTGGTGAAAAATGAGGTTTAATGCTTTTCACGCATACTTAAATCATTGTTCCACCTTATAAACTAACAAAATTTTTAACTGAAACTTAAAATTGTACACTTAGCTTTCAACTTACATGTTTCCATGAACCTCAGTAATGAAATTAATAAGCAAAATATGAAATTCTCGGAGTTAGCCTAACGATCATAAATCATAAGAAGTGCCAACGTGCGCTGGCAAAGTAAGTCAATTACAGCTTTTCACTCACAATAAATCAATGCTTCACAGTCTAAACTAAAAATTTTTTAACTAGAACTTAAAGCTATGCAATTAGCTGAATCAATAAGTGTAGAAACGACTTCTCTGAGCTCTGGTTTCTTGACTGACCAGAAAAAAGAATGGCATCTTGGTCACATTTTGGTCATATGTAAACAATATGATGTTGTATATGTGCATGACCACTTCTTCTTGTGGTGTTAACATAGGTTAACTGGGTATTAGCATTTGCTGAGGATAATAGAAAGTGCCCTCTTATCCTGAGTCCATTTACACTCTATCCCATGGTATGATTTATCCTGTGGTATAATTTTTATCATTACAACGCAGTATCCGGCCATAAGACCAGTTAAGAGAATTCATTGACATTAGTCAGGTCACCATGGAGCTCTGGATAGACCATGGATAGGGTAATTATTAGAAAAAACATGTATAGCTTGGTAAGATTAGCATGTTTTTAAGAGAGTTTTGGAAAAAGAGGTCCCTCACAAGGTTGGAAATAGTATTCAACTTCCCATGGAGTTTACAGAAAATTTGTTCGAATTTTTTTGCTTATACTGTGCATTTGCACATCTTCCTCTTTCCAGTGATTTCTTTTTTTTTATTGACTGACCTTAAAGTTTGCTCGGTCTAGGTGTGTTTTTAAGATATATTTTAGCCCGGTCTGTAAGGGATAATGTTATGACTGATAGCAATACAAAATTAAAACAGAAGTAGTATTATTCCACCGGAAAATTCTGTACATCCCTTTCTTCAACCTGCATCACAAAATAAATAGCTATAAAACTAAACCTGATGCAAATTTGTCGTTGCCTTAATTTCAGTGAGCAGTTGACAAGTTTTGTGCAAAAATCTGTACTGTAGGAATTTAGTCTTAAATCATCAGAATTTACAATTTATTCAGTTATTTTTATGCATAGTTGTAATTTGTTTGGTATACTTTGTTATTTTATTAAAACCTGGCAGATTAATCTTATGAGTAGTGGCAAGTGACTAATTGAATTCAGTCGTTTGCTAATGTTAAACTTTGTAACTAAGCAGCAGGTCCATTTTTTTTTCATTCGGTGAAAGATCCTACAGGCAAATGCTATGAGTAGTCAAATATGAGTTATCATGCTTTTTTAATTGCTTTAATATATCTGAGTATCTGAACCTTAAGTTTATTTTTGCCAATCAGGTCACAGTCGAACAATTATTGGTGTAGAACAGCTGGGAGGCAACGAAGGTGGAATACGACTACTGGTGTTGGATCCATCCCATTCACCTACTCAAGTAAACCAACTTCTACACACACAGACTGCTCCGACAGCTATGAGATTACTTCGTAAACCTCTCTCTAGTATGAGAGCCAAGCAGTATCAGATGGTGGTGGTTGTTGGTCTCATAGAATCTGAACAAGAATATAAGGTAAGGAAGCATTTGAGGTTGTTTGCATCACTCCCCTGACTTCACCTCTTGATTTTCCCAGCATAGCCATCCAATTTCTTGTAGTTAACTGTGATGCAAAATTTACCCTTTGTGAGTAAATTATTTAAACCATTCCTTGCAGGGTCAAGAAATATGACTACGTATATACTTTGTAGTTAATTTAGTTAACCTAATTTATAATTACTGTACATATTAACTGTCTTAAGACTCCTAGAAATGGATCCTGGGTTACAGAGTTTTTGTTTTTTTAATTTATGGTGTTGATAGAGAGGGCTGTTGTGTTCCATTAGGTTAAAATATATGAAATATGGGATGTGAATCTCTGGCCATGTCAATTTAGTCCCCAGAACTGAGCCTTTTGCACTGAAACTAATGTAGTGATAAAAGTATCTTTTCTTTAAATAGAGCAACTTGTAAAATTTATGTCTATTGTGCGCTATCATGGATGAACCCTGTGGAAAATAAACAAAAGTACTTTCATTAATTATTTTTATGGGATTATATTTTTCATTTACATTAGCCTAATTTCTGGATTTCATGAATCCAAAACACACTTTTAGGATTTTAGTTTTTTTATTTATTTATTTTTTTCACTTACTAAACCATTGTATACATTGGCCTAATTCCTGGATTTCAATCTTAGACATCCCATTCATGTATTTAGAGAAAAAAAAAATATTTTTCTGGCTAGTCAGCAGCACTGCACTTGTGCATAATATGGGCTTAAGGGGTTTTCAGTTTGTAAGAACCTCTCTTCTCATGTATCTACTTTGCTATTATTAAGCTTTTTCCTGTACTTAGCTGCTTCTAGTTTTATTGCTTTTTTCTTTTGCATCAATTCAGTTTTCCCCATTTCCATGGTCAGTTCTCTTTTACCTGCACTACCAGAGGATTTAATGACTTTTATGTTTGTAATTAATTTTCCAGAAGTTTTTGTCTTTTTTAGTTATTCACATTATTAATAGGCATTTGCTGTTTCATTCCCTTGCTTTGTCTTTCAGTTGGGTTTTTTCAGGGGTAATTTTATGTGGTTACTTTATGGGGTAACAAGTGTAATAGTTGATGCAATCAGATATTTCACTTGTTCTTGTTTCATTAGGAGTTTATATTTTTCAGCACATCCAGTAAGTTTGTTCTGTGGTTTTTACTCTCCTGCTTGTATTTTCTAATTTCTGGCTATTAATACTCACTTTGCCATTTTCTAACTAACTGGCATTTTTTAAGTATCATACTGTAGTTTGCATAATTTCCTCCTTGGTTTGAGACTATTTCTGTTCCTTTCTAGTTTCTCACCAGTGTTAACAAGTTTTATAGTTGAGTTACTGTCTAGTTGGCCCCCAACTTAACAGCATAAGTTTGGTTTCAGGACTTAGCTTGTAATTCATAAGTCATGCAGAGTTGAATCCTAAATATAAGATCCTAATATATGCTACATAACATATGTACGTATACTCTCGTGTATATAGCCTGTACTCTGTAATTTCTAGATTTTTTATACTGAAGTGCACTACCAGAACAATGCATATTTTATGTTAATAATAGTTTTTTTCCATAAAAGACTCATACGAACTCATGAATCATAAATGGCACAAACTCAGGGATTTGTATAAAAACACTCCCTTGCATGGTCCAGTTGACTCCATTGTGACACCTTTATTTTTTTTTTAATTTCTGACCTTAAAAACACCATTTGCTGTTAAGGATCCATAAATTATACATAGCCTGAATTGCAATTTTAGGAGGTAAAATGAAGAGGCTGCATGTCATAAAAAGCCAGCAGGGTATGAGAGGCTAAACCTCATGAGGCTTGATCTTGAGTAGCCAAAGGACCTCACAAGAAACATCCTCAGAAACTCATGAAATAAGCAGCCACAGAAAACGAATTTCTAGAGGCAGGACAATTCTAATGAATTTGTGCAGGAAGATATGACAAAGTCAAATGGATTCATTTTGGTGGAGTAGTACTTGAGGTCTTTCGTGGGACACAGAAGATCATCCTTAGGAGGAGAAAGGAAATGTAAAAATAGCAAAGGAATTGATATTGACCTATCTTTGCTGGAAGAATGTGCTCTAGCCATTAATTCTAGGCAAATGAAAATTTCACTAAGGATCAGTGATTACAGAAAGAACTTTTCTAAAAATTCCATGGAGGTCTATGATGCTCTTAAAGGAGGCTGGCTCCATCAGAAACAATCTTGTTAATAAAACTCATAACCAAGAACTAGAACTCGAGCAGAGCAGCCTTGTTGATCTGTAGAATTTGAATTAAGACACAGACTATTCTTTGCATTGCAGACTCCACAAGTAATGGAATTTGTCAATTCATATGTGAAAGAATTTTTAATGGCCTTTGTTGATGGCAGTATTATAGCTTTGATAATGTCATTTCAGGTGTTCCTCAAGGTAGATTTCTTAAACCTTTGCTATTTATTATCTGTATTAGTGACATTTGGCAAGGTCTGGAGAACAAATTGATTGCAAATGCCAATGATGTTTCTCTTTTAGCTGTTGATCCTTCTCTGTGCCTTAGGTCTGTGGTTGCTATTGTAGTGTGATACATTTTCCAACTATACAAGGTGTGATAAAAAAATATCTTTCTTTATGAGAAAGATACTTTTAGTAGTTTCAGATACAACAATCTTACACTTGAGTTGCCCCACACTTCTCCCAACGGTTCTGCCACTCAGAAGCAGTACTGGAATACCTCTTTTGAGATGGCATACAGTTAGTCCGTTGCATTCTGCATAATGTCTTTATTGGACTGAAAACTGGTCCCTTTTTGTTTTTGTAAAAAAAAAATATATATATATATATATATATATATATATATATATATATATATATATATATATATATATATATCTATATATAATATATATATATTATTCATATATATAAGTCATATCACATTACTGTGATTCATATGCATACATCGAGCTACAAATGCCCTTTAATATCTAATTCACTTTGGTTATCATATACATATATGAAAATATATTAATTCCAAGGTAGAGCGAATTCGATATTAAATGACGTTTGTAGCTTGATGTGTGTGTGTGTGTATATATTATATATATATATATATATATATATATATATATATATATATATATATATATATATATATATAATATATATATATAATATATATATATTATATATATATATATATATATATCTATATATATATATATATATATATATATATATATATATATATATATATATATATATATTGTATATGGTATATAAACTCCAAGGGATTTGCATGTGCCTTATTTGATTTTATAAATTTCAGTACAGCAGACCGCCACATTTGCATCATCGAGATTTGCGGATTTTTCAATGAAATTATAGTTACTTTAATTTCATTTAAGTTAATTTAACACATTACACTTAAAATAAGAAATACATTGAATGGTTGGTGAAAATATTGGTATGTGAAGTTACATACATACAGTGTATTTCTCTCTTCTTTCCCTTTCCAACTGACTGATCTATTTTTAGAAGTCTTCTTAACTACTTTTAAGAAAATCTTTATTCTGTTTCATTTTGTTCTAAAATTCCTTTTCATCAACAAACAGTGCTTTTTTTTTTGGAACAGCACATATATCTTTTCCAAAGAAGAGAGAAAAGGAGGACTGAATACTATGTCTGTCTATCAATTCTTTTGTTGCTTTTGAGTAGAGAGAGAGAGAGAGAGAGAGAGAGAGAGAGAGAGAGAGAGAGAGAGAGAGAGAGAGAGAGAGAGAGAGAGAGAGACCAAATGTATACCTTATGTAAGATCCTACATCAAATTTACCTTAAATTATTATTATATTACTGGATTAATCTTAGAGATTGTATTAACATAATTTCAAAGTATGTAATCCTGAACATCAGTACCCTTAAAGGTATATACGTACATACATACGTACTTCTAACACTTGCAGCCGAGAGAGAGAGAGAGAGAGAGAGAGAGAGAGAGAGAGAGAGAGAGAGAGAGAGAGAGAGAGAGAGAGAGAGAGAGAGATCTTTACCTAAGTGTTAAGCTAACTTATAAATGAAATTAAAGTTACTGTAATTTCATTTAAAAGTTAGCTTAATATATATTATCCTTAAAAAAAGAAATAAATGGTTGGTAAAAATATAGTAGTCTGTGAAGATTATATACATATAATAGGGACAGAGCAAGAGAGAGAGAATCATTATTTTTATTATTTAATTTTATTTAATTTACACGTAAAAGCTTGAAAACTTGTAAATTATATGAAAAATTAAATGAACACTTTTGCGGGTTTCTCAAGGATTCAAAAATGTTGTGTTTGTGTTTGTGTGTGTGTAAAATACTCGGATATGATAATTAGTTAGGTTCCAATGAAAAGTTTGCACTATTGTGAATTTGCACAGCTCAAATTGTTTAAGATTGAGGCATTACTGTACTTATGTTTGTGGGCACATCTTTTGTTCCGCAAGTTGGTTGCTTCTCTCCCTACTGGATACATACAACAACACAACAACAAAATGGCACCAACACACCGAATGTTCCCAAGAGTTATGGATAGCACAACATATTATAGAAAGCTGGCTGTTTGTTTTAAAACATTAAGGAACACATCCACTACAATATTTTCTTGATCAGTCTAGTTCAGCTTCTGCAGTTACCCATCAGTGACTTTAGTAACCCATCTGTCATCAATTCTACAACTGGTTACAAGAACTTCCGTTATGATTTTGGTTTCTGTACTTGTACATAATTTTGCTTGTGGGAGTCAGTTCTGGGCATTGTTTTTAGGATATATACTCTTTGAATTCATTATTTCTTAGTTTCGATTATCTTAGTTGACAGGTCTTCTTCCCTGTATGTTTTGGTAATCTTTGACAATTGTTCTGGAGCTTTCTTCTCCTTCAACTTTGAGACAGTTGTACATCCATCCGAAATGGATAGTTGTTGAAATCATGGGTTTGAGGTCAAACGTAAGACCAAGATGGATCTTTATCATGGCTTCCTGACAGCTAGTAGACATAGTATAAGCTGGATCCAGGCTTAAAAGACAGCCACACTTCTTGCAATAGTTGGTTTTCCCAGATATATCTTCTCCCTTTAAGGAAATGTTGTGTTCAGGATATGAGGTTGAGTTCCTCATTGGACGGGTGGTTTTCACGCTCACCTACCAGTCTGGTGGTCTGAAGTTCAATTCTCCTCTCGGCCAATGCGAAATCAGAGGAATTTATTTCTGGTGATAGAAATTCATTTCTTGATATAATGTGGTTCGGATCCCACAATTGGTTCCTAGCCATGTAAAAAATATCTAATCCTTTGGGCCAGCCTTAGGTTAGCTGTTAATCAGCTCAGTGGTCTGGTAAAACTAAGATATACTTAGGACATGAGGGTGCCTGGTCAGTGAAATCTGTGTTGAAATTAGAGTGAATGAAGTTTTGGTCTGCCTTGATTTGATGAAAACCTTGTGTGAGATGCCCACATTCAGTTTCAACAGACTTTGCTATCTCAAATAGACAACAGGATGTTTAAGGGGACTTGGAAGTGATTGTAGATTCACCTCACTCAAACTCAGTGGCTTACTTAGTGCTTTGCTTTGAATATGAAGACAGTGTTCATATTTATCTCGTCATGGGCACCATCATGCAGATTTTGGCTGCATTATATCTCAAAGTTCATCCTGTGCTGCTATATTACCCTATTGCTCTTTCCTACCAAGACTTGTAGGCAGGCATTTGTCCTGGTATTTTGAAAGCTTTCCATTCACTTTTCTAAACGATTATACCTTAATCTCAGAGTTCATAAACAAGTTAATATCTTGGAAGATTTGTTTCTCACTTGGTAGTTGCTTGCTTACAGTGTTGACAGACATGTCAGGGATTGTATCCTCACTGTGTTGAAGCTCTTGGTACCTGAGATTCAAAGTTTTCTCTAGATGCTCTACTCTTCCTTCCATCAGGAGAGACTCTTCTATAGGAGGACAGTCGACTTGGGTTGCTGATGCCTTATCTTTGGACAGCAATAGAGAATTGTTGATTTTCATGATTTCCAGAGGACATACTGACCCAGACTGCCTATCTAGAACATGCTTTAGGGTCAAGTAAACAAACCTTATCCATTTATTTATCCGTATTGTTTTTATGGTTGACATCCTTTTATTCATTAGGTGTTAGGATTTAGCAGCTGTTGTACTTTGCTCATGTTGTCTTCTGCTACATCGTACAATTATTGTCACCTTAATTATCTGAAGTCACAGGGATTTTACTTTACAGGCATGATCCCCTGTTCTTTTAGAGCATGGGGTTCTTTTGCTAATCTCAGGCCTTTGCGCTGTCATTTAGACTATTCCAATCGGCTAATTTGGGTGGTTCCTTCAGCAGCACAGTCTCCACTATTAAATTACAATTCAAGCTAACTTAAATGATGGTTTTTATATGAGATTTTTGTATAGAATAAAATTTATATTTTGAGATACAAACATGCCATTTGTATTTATAATCATGCCTCCCAACCCTGCTCATTTCTTATTTACAATCTAGATTTTACAAGAAAGTTATTACCTACTTGATGCCTGGAATCTGTAGATGCACTTTGCTACCAGCCAACCAGAAGATGATCCTCTTACAATTTAACAATGGTGTCTAGGGTTGGTAAAGACCCACAAATTTGGCTAATGTGAAATGTGGATTTCCTGTGTTTTTGTTTTTCTTACAAGATTTAATGTTTTGTAAATGTTTGGTCTCTTTTTAGTACAGCCTTCATGAATTTGTAGTTTTTTAGCCTCATTGTGCAAAGAATTGATAATACAGGCAGTCCCTGGTTATCGGTGGGTGCTGATAAGCAAAAACCGGCAATTTTTGGTGCTTATTGCTCCAAGTTTCAGTTTCAGTTAATGGGGCCAATAACCAGTTAATGGTGCCTCTATTAGATATATTATGGAGCCATAACTCTATTATCAGCACCTTATGGCACCGATAACGGAAACTCTGCCCGTTATGTCGCCATAAATCGCCAATTTTGTGGCGCTAGACAAGCACCCTAATACCAGGTGGCCATTAACTGAATCTGCCGATAACCAGTAGGGACTGCCTCTAGTATGTAGTAGTTATGTGTTCTGTTATCTAGATGAAATCAGCAGTTTGTGAAAGACATTCCTCAGGAAACAACTTTGATATGAGCATAATGTTAAGCCTCTCATGAGTGACCTTGGATATGTTGTTTAATCAATTTTTAATCCCATCTTTTTTTTCAGCAAAGCAAAATCCTACAAGCATCCATTCGTATACCAAAAGAATGAGAATAGCAACAACTGGAACACCTGTGACCTGATATTGATAGTGATGAGATTGTCTGAGGAAGATCAAGTTACTGTTGATCATAGTAACTTTTTCACTTTGAGGTTATATAGATACTGCATTATCCTTTATACAGTACTGTACTTCACACTTTTTGAATGGGAAAAGTCAGTAAGTCTCCCATCACATTGATTGTGTTTCATGCGGAGGCCTGAAGTGTACTGTAGTTTGTGGTGTTCTTGTCAGGGACTATGATCTTGGTAAAACTTGAAGCATCTTTATGTTTATTCATTATCTTGCAATTATCTTGGCACAAAAGAATCCTAAACTAAATTGGGCCAGAGGTCTCTTATTTTGTTTTGCAAGAGGCATTATGGTAAAAAAGATGATTGCTTTCTTTATGTGAACCTGCTGGAGTAAAAAACATTTAAAGACCTTAATTATTAGCAGGGAAGTGACTACATTCATTGAAATATGACAGGCTCACTGCCGTTATAGATTGTGATATACTGTAACTTAATTTTTGTATCGATAATAGCTGTCTTACGATAAGATGAAACGACTTAATGTGAGAGTTTTGCATTGCCTTCAGCCATCTGGTTTGTCCCCAAAACCCAAGTATATAAATGAATTTTAAAATCATAGATTTTCTTCCTGTTATGGGAGGTCCAGCTGGCAGAGGATACTTTGCAGGACAATATACAGTCAATATTTCGTAATTGATTGTACTTTGCTGAATTTGTCAGTCTTGTTTGACCTTTAGGCATCATAGCAAACCCAGGCTCATACATTACAGCTCATATAAAGCATATCTTCTGGAAAATTAATCCATTTTTTGGTAAATACTAGAGGGTACTCAGGCAGATTTTATTGTCTGATTTGTTGAAGTACAATATTGCACCTTTTTCCCTTAAAACTGAATTAAGATTATTGTTAGTGACACTGGACTTTTGTGTTGCCTTTAACTTTAGCTCACCTTGTTACCATCACTTGGGAAAGACATGATCTGATGTATCCAGAGCAGTTTTAAACTTATTTTGATAATTTACTGTAGGCATGAAGTTATATGAAGGATTCTGGTAAAGCTGCTGGTAAAAAGATATCATGCACTCTAAACAGAGGATTTAAACAAAGAGTTAAGCAGGTACAACACTTCATTTTTTCATCCAACATTCCAATTTTTATTTTTTTTTTGGAGGGTGGTTACTTAAAACTGGTTTCAAAAATGAATACGTATATCCTTAAATTCTGTGTCAGCAGTATTGATTGATAAAATATTTTGTGGTAGTATTTTTCAAGATTGTATTGGTAAATGGATGGAAATAGAGATTACTTATCTGTCATCAACATACAAACTTTGTTATGAAATTCATATAGTATCTTGCTAATGAATTCTCCCATACTGTATCATCACTTGTTTGGTAAATATCCATTGATTTATTTCTTGCAAAATACTGTAAGATCAAGCTCTTGAACAAAAAGCAGATGATGACCAAGATTTAATAGTACGTAAAGTGTTTCCATCGATGGTGATGTCTTGGAATACATAGGCATTTTTATTGGTGATATTGTTTCCTATGTCTTTCTGATTAATATTTCATGCTGTTTGATCCTAATTTCAATTGATGCTGAAAGGCAAAGATTTTCCCAGGTAATTTCTGTCTTGCATGACAGGTTATCTTCAAAGCCCTTTTTAAAGTCCTGCATTCAGCTTTAATAATGATTTGGATTCTAAGTCATGGAACAACTACAAAGAACCTTTGCTTTCATTATTTAGTGCTGGTTATTTGGCATGTTAAATACAGTTAATTTGAACAAAGACTGATAATAACAATTGCCTCTTCCTTCACTGGCTTGGTGTTCAGGTTTGAACAAAAAGAATTTAGTAAGAGTAGTTATGACTTCGTATCATCTGTTATTTTATAGTACTTTAGTATAATAATGTATATGTATATATATTAACCACATGTTCATTTCTTCCATGGTTATGTTTGCTTTTGTTAGATACCATGAATTTTTATCATTTGTAATGGAGGCTGTTTACTTTCTGATTATTTCTTACTGAAATGTTTTAGCTTTTGTGTGTGTGTGTTTTTTTTATTTTTGTTTATTGATTATTTTGTTTTTGTTTGATCGAATGGAATTGTGAAGTTCAGACAATAAAGTAAGCATAAAATTATCAATATATTAACCCTTAAACGCCGAAGCGGTATTTTAAAAATCGTCTCCCGTATGCCAGCGAATTTCGCGAGTGAGCGCCGAAGCGGAAAAATTTTTTTTTTTCAAAAAATCACAGCACGCTTAGTTTTCAAGATTAAGAGTTCATTTTTGGCTCTTTTTGTTTTTGTCATTGCCTGAAGTTTAGTATGCAACCATCAGAAATGAAAAAAATATCATTATCATATATAAATATTGGGATATATGACAGCGCAAAAAAAATTTCATGTATAATTGTATACAAATCGGGCTGTGAGCAAAACGGTTAAAGCTAACAAGCTAATTTTTTTTCGTTGTATTGTACACTAAATTGCAATCATTTTGGTATATGACACATTGTAAAACGATCACGGCAACACAGAGAAAATATTATCACAAAATGATGCATGAATTCGTAATGCACGGACATAAAAAAAAAAAAAATTCAAAAATTCACCATAAATCGAAATATTGTGCTAGAGACTTCCCGTTTGTTGCAAAATGAAGGTAATTGATCGAATATTACTAGACGGTAAGTGTTGTAGCTTACAATTGCATTTTTCGAACATTTCAGTCGAGTTAAAGTTGACCGAAGGACAAATTTTTTCTATTTATTGTTATTTATATGAAAATATATCAAAACTGATAAAAGCTACAACCATGGATTGTTTTTTGTTGTATTTTACATGAAATTGCACACATTTTCATATGTAAAACTTTATGTAACGGCTAATTTAAAATGGTGCAAACATTACGACAATCGAACGAAAAAATTTCTGATTTTTCGGAAGAGTTACCGCGTGGACATAAGGAAAAAGTTTATTTCATAAATTCACCATAAATTGAAATATTGTGCTAGAGACTTCCAATTTGTTGCAAAATAAAGGTAAATGATTGAATATTACTAGAATGTAATAGTTTTAGCTTACAATTGCATTTTTTGACTATTTCGGTTGAGTCAAAGTTGACCAAAGGTTGACATTTTGGCACTTATTGTTATTTACATGAAAATATTTCAAAACTGATAAAAGCTACAACCATGGGTTGTTTATTATTGTATTCTACATGAGATTGCACACATTTTCATATATAAAACTTTATGTAATGGCTAATTTAAAATGTTGCAAACATTACGACAATCGGAAGAAAAAATTTAAGATTTTATTCGGAAGAGTTACCGCGCAGACGTAAGGAATTTTTTTTTTTTTTTTTTTTTCATAAATTCACCATTAGTCAAAATATTGTGCTAGAGACTTCCAATTTGTTGCAAAATAAAGGTAAATGATTGAATATTACTAGAATGTAATAGTTTTAGCTTACAATTGTGTTTTTTTACCATTTCGGTCGAGTCAAAGTTGACCGAAGGTTGAAATTTGGCACTTATCGTTATTTATATGAAAATATTTCAAAACTGATAAAAGCTACAACCATAGGTTGTATTTTGTTGTATTCTACATAAAATTGCGCACATTTTCATATACGTATAAAACTTAATGTAACGGCTAATTTAAAATGGTGCAAACATTACGACAATCGGACAAAAAAAATTTCTGATTTTTTTCAGAAGAGTCACCGCGCGGACGTAAGGAAAATGTTTTTTCATAAATTCACCATAAGTCGAAATATTGTGCTAGAGACTTCCAACTTGTTGCAAAATAAAGGTAAATGATTGAATATTACTAGAATGTAAGACTTTTAGCTTACAATTGCGTTTTTCGACCATTTCGGTAGAGTCAAAGTTGACCGAAGGTTGAAATTTTGGCACTTATAGTTATTTATATGAAAATATTTCAAAACTGTTAAAAGCTACAACCATGAGTTGTTTTTTGTTGTATTCTATATGAAATTGCACACATTTTCATATATAATACTCCATGTAACGGCTAATTTAAAATGGTGCAAAAATTATGTCAAAGTGACGAAACAATTTCTGAGATGTATCATCGCTGATGCTTTTTAGTGCGAGAAGAAAGAAATTCGCGCTTGTGCGCCGGGGTAACTATTGTTAACAAAACAACGCCTTGATCCGTGAGCTCCCAGTATCCCCCAAGGCGCGTTATTCAAAAGTTTTCGCCTAGTAGGCCTATAACTTATTTTTCTGCGAATTTAAAAAAAAAATTTTTTCGTCGACGTACCATACGTCCAATCTGCATACGACAGACAATTTTAGTCGACGTTTAATACATCCAATCGGCGTTAAAGGGTTAATTTAGCTCACTGGTAGCATAAAAGTATCAATAGATTTAGGTAATTCATCATAATTGCAATTTTTATGTGTTGGATCTGTATTTTTGCTTTTCATATTGGGCTTGATTAGATGTATAGATCTTTCTCTCTTTACTGATAGAGATGATCATATGTTACTCTCGCATTAATTTTTATGATACTTTGCAGTAAAAGGAATTGGTCCAATAATCGATTGGTAATGTGATGCATTAAATTTGTATGTTAATAAAAAGGTGGGGAAAGCAGTTACAAGATGGTAAAAAATTAAAATAGTCAGCCCAAAATAACCAGGTTAGTACATGTCTTGAAGTATGAGAAAATATTTGATATGCTAGTTTTGTTTGGCCAGGTTTTTCTGAACCCACTTCAGTGTGACATTATACACTGCATAAAATTTTTAGTCTTGCCACATAGCAAAGGACTTGAATTCCTTAGTTTTTTGTTATGTGTTTTCTACCGTTGGTACCAGTAGAGAATCCACTATATCAAGAAGTACCTCTAATCCATACTTTTTGTGGAACAGGATAGGAAACTACTTATTCCATTAGTTGAACAGTGGTATTTGTTGAAATAGAGTGTACCATTGTGTATTGGAATTTGTAAAGTTCACTCTGGTATAAGGGAATTTTTGGTCCCTATCAAATGTAGATGAACACCTTGAAGTTTCAGAATTTCTTGGGAAATTATACAGTATGAACTCATGATTGTTATCAAATAAAGGCAGTTAGTTGAAAATTACTTTTGAAATAAAAACAGTTAATAGAAATGTAAGAAATTTGCACTGTTGCCATTTTGAAGATGGTTAAAAGATTTACTGATTCTTAATAGAGAAATCTGCTCAGATACACTCGTCTCCAGTTTTAATGGGGTCAAGTAGAAATGTTCAACTTTTCCTATTTACCCCTTTGTTGAATTCTTAAAGAATTGATTCAATAGATAATATCTAATGTATTGATATAGTACAAACACTTTGAGTCTGCCCCATAAACTTTTAAGAATGTTAACTTAGTGATGTATTAAACTATTTAATAGCAAAATACTAAAGGGAAACTAAATTAATCGAAATGAGATACACATGGCTATTTTATTCTTTAGGACCGAATGGTAATTTTTTATGCTGTGTTTCTATTTTCAAACATTTATCAGTTTTTGTTCATACGCAAATAAACCTTCGGTCTTAACAAAAGGATCATTTCTAGCGCTTAGCTGGATCCGGCTAAAAAACAGATGAAAGCAAGAAATCTTGTGATATCTGGCAATGCATGCGTAGATCGGGTGAAGAATGGTCAATGACCTTTCACCTACGCCAACGCATAAGTCTTTTCTTAACCTCCTGGGCGAGTGTAGTGGTTAACTTCTTTTGGCCTTTACCCGGTTCATTGCCCGTTTCGCTTGTGTTTAGTGTGTGTTTGCTGATATTGTGACTTCTTCTGCTCCTTCTCGGCCTCTCCCTCTCCTGTGCCACGGGTGGGGGTGTGCCTGGCGGGCCATTGGGCCAAGTGGCAGAGTTATGGGGCTGAGAAGTGGGTGGTAGATGTCCTTCAGGTGGGGTACCTACTGCCATTCGACTTCTCTCCTCCTCTGTTGGACAAACCGCAATTCAGGAAGGCATATCCTCCAGATTCTCTGAAGTTCTTGGCTCTTCGGGAGGAAGTGCAGAAGATGCTGGAAAAAGATGTGATAGAGGAAGTGGTGCGTCCGTCTCCGGGGTTTTACAGTCGCATCTTGGTGTCCAAGGCGTCGGGAGGATGGAGACCTGTGATCAACTTATCCACCTTGAACCACTTCATCAGGAAGACACAGTTCAAGATGGAGACCCTGTGTTCGATGTTGGCAGCCGTGAGAGAAGGTGACTTCATGCTGTCGATAGACTTAAGGGACACATACTTCCAAATCCCTGTTTATCCGATGTCCAGGAAGTTCCTTCGCTTCTCTCTTGGGGACAAGGTCTTCAAGTTCAAAGTCCTATGCTTCGGGCTGACATCAGCCCCTCAAGTGTTCACAAGGGTCTTCTCTCTCGTGTCAAGTTGGGCCCATGCTCAGGGGATCAGTTTGCTGAGGTACCTCGATGATTGGTTGGTCTTGGCAGTTTCCAGGGAAAAACTGCTGCAGGACAGGGATTGTCTACTTCGGTTCTGTCTGAAACTTGGCATCTAGTCAACCAGGAAAAGTCGAACCTCGTGCCTAGTCAAAGGATTCTCTACCTGGGCATGGTCATGGATATGACAGTGGCAAAAGTTTTCCCGTCGGATCAGAATTTGGAGAAGTTGTGGGTGGTGGCACGCGACTTCCTGTCGGAACCACAGCAGTCAATTCATCAGTGGCAGGTTCTTCTGGGAGTGTTGTCTTCCATGGAGAAGATGGTCCCTCATATGGGCGTCTTCATCTTCAATGTCTGCAATGGAGACTGGGAAAATTCTGGTCTCCGGCGGGGGACTCACCCCTGTTTATGGTTCCTCTGTCTTTGGAAGTGAGAGAAGACCTTCGTTGGTGGTTGGATGGCCAGAATCTTTCAAAGGGTGTCCCTCTGCGTTCTCTTCCACCGGACTTCCTTTTGTTCTCAGGCGCCTCCCTCGCAGGTTGGGGGGCTCATTTTGGTGGCCTCATCATTTCAGGAGTTTGGAGGACAAGCAGCAACATATTAGTGTCTTGATGTCGAAGGCAGCCTTCCTGGGTCTGAAGGAGTTTCGGGAGAAGGTAGAAGGTCATTCTGTCGTTCACATGTCGGACAACACCACGGTGGTAGCCCATGTGAACAAACAGGGAGGCCTGGTTTCTTGTCAACTTCACACCATGACCGTCGAGGTTCGTCAGTGGGTGGTCAGCAATTCGGTAGAGCTCTCAGCCAGGTATATCCCAGGCAAACGGAATGTGGTCATAGACAAACTCGGTCGTCGGGATCGGATCCTAGGCACAGAATGGTCACTTCATCAAGTGGTAGCATACAAGTTTTTCCAGCTTTGGGGGAGACCCATGCTGGACCTTTTTGTAACTTGCTTCAACAGGAAGCTGGAGATATTCTGTTTTGTTCAGTGGTCCCAGATCCTTTAGCATTAGCAGAGGACACATTCCAACATCCCTGGGACAACCTGGAGATGTATGCCTTCCCTCCATTTTGTTTGATCCGTCAAGCTCTGAACAGGCTAATGAGTTCACAGGGTCTCAGGATGACTTTGGTAGCCCCTCTGTGGCCTCAGGCAGAATGGTTCCCAGATCTGCTGTTGTTGTTGTGAGAGGTTCCGAGGGAGATTACCCCTTAGCGACATCTGTGTCAGCCCCATGCGGAAAGGTTCCACCAGTCAGTAGAATCCCTGTCTCTTCACGGTTGGAGACTATCAAGTATCTCCTCTGAGCGAGAGGCTTTTCTCAGAGAACAGCAGGGCATATGTCCAGCAGTCTCAGAAAGTCGACCTCCGCAGTTTACCAAGGCAAATGGGCGATCTACTGTGATTGGTGTCGTAAACAGGGTTTTTCTCCACTTGCAACCTATATTCAGCAAATAGCACTTTTTAACCTTCCTCAGAGTCGAGAAACGTTTGACCATTTCTACCACTAGAGGCTACAGGGCAGCCCAGAGTTTGGTGTTACGTTTTAGAGGTATCGACATCTCTTCCTGGGAACTTTCCTTGCTAGTTAGGGGTTTGAGCAGTCGAGTTATCTTGGAGAGCTCAAGCCTCTGACATGGGATGTTTCCTTGGTTCTCAAGAGCTTCACTAAGAGTCCATATGAGCCCTTGCATCACTCATCTGACAGGAACTTGAGGCTCTAGACAGTTTTCCTTTTGGCCTTGGCATCTTCCATAAGGGTAGGAGAGCTCCACAGTCTGAGCTATGATGTGAAGCACACCAGGGGTTGGGGGGTCGGTGTCCTTGGAATTTATCCCGGAATTCGTGGGCAAGACCCAAAATCCCTCTGTGCACAATGACAGGTTCACTTTGTTTTCCATTCCATCACTGAATGACTGTGGGTGGTGATGCTCAAGAGCTATTGTTGTGCCATGTCCGGGCCCTGTGTTGCTATCTTAAAAGAACTCGGCACCTTAGACCAGGCTGCCTCAGACTTTTTGTTAGCATAGGCCGTACGAAGAAAGAGGGGTCTAAGAATACTATCTCTTTTTGGATACAGGAAGCCACCACGTATGTGCAGGCCAGAGCGCATGGCATTAGGGATATTGGTCCCTCTCTGGCTTTCAAAAAGAACTTCGCTGTACATAAAGTGCTGAGCGCTGGTACTTGGTTACGCCAGTCCACGTTCACTTCTTTCTATCTTAAGGATGTTGCCCACAGATCTATGGACATGTTTTTCCCTGGGTCCTGTGGTGGCTGCCCAACAGGTTGTGTAACTCATAGTTGCCCTTAACAGGGCACTTTTGTATCTTACCTAAGATGATTGTGTGGATGAGAGAATGAGTGAGTTGGCTGGTCTCCTTTTTTCTCTTGTTCCTTTCCTTCTTCCTTCGGGTGGGTTAAGGAATAGACACGTCATTTGCTGGACTGGTCTGATACAGGTGAGTAAGGTAGTCATACTGATAGTGTGGTTGCTTAACATACTAATATCAAATCCTCTATTCGGTAGCATATGCTCCACTCCTTGGCAAGGAGGAGTTGAGAGTAGTACAAACCCTGGTGTGTTGGTTTGCTATTGGACAGTCAAAGTTTTCCTTTGCTTCCCTATACAGTGGTTCTCCCATATATCATTGTACGTCACTCAGGGTCTGAGTGGTTAGATATCAATTTATCTAGCTTTTCAGTGGGCTTCAGTCCCTCTCCAGAAGTCATTTCTTCTGGAAGCTGGACTGGTGGGTAGGCCCCCAGCCGGTTTAGGATGTCTTGCACCTCCCTCCAAGTATTAGTCTATCCTATTGTTAAGTCTGAAGGTTTGTTCACTTATGAACAAATGACAAATTTTCTAAGACAATTTGTATTTTTCATAGCTACAAACCTGAGGTCTTAACATTATACTGCCCGCCTCTAGCTGCCCCTCTGTTAAGACATCTTGAGTTGGGAAAGACTGACACGTTGGCATAGGTAAATGGTATTTGACCATTCTTCACCCGATCTATGCATGCATTGCCAGATATCACAAAATTCCTTGCTTTCATCTGTTTTTTAACCGGATCCAGCTAGGCACTAGAAATTATCCTATTGTTAAGACCTCAGGTTTGTAGCTATGAAAAATACAAATTGTCTTAGAAAATTTGTCATTTTCGGGGGTTTTGATCTGAGAATCCTTATATTTTTGTTTAGTTATATTGTATATAGGTAGTTTCTTTTGAGGGTTTCTGCTTTATCTTTTATTTGTATTGATCTCTTATTTGTAGAATTAATGATCACATTGTATGTGGGCTGTTCATTGACGTTTGGAAGTAAATTGAGGTCTTTTATGAAATATATGTGACAGCCACATCTTATCGCTATAAGAGATTTTGGAGGTCAATGGATTTGCTTATAGTACACACTTTTGTCAGTTTAATATTCATTCCAGGTAGATGTTGCTGAGGTTACAAGGGTTTTTCCTCAATCTTGTATTTGAGAATAATTTTATCATTTTTTATTTGAGGTTGGAGTTATGTTTCATCCATAAATGAAGTGAGAAGATTCATTGACATTGAGTATAGTTTCAGAAGGCTGTGCTGTGAAGTTGATTTATTTGCCATACATTGTAAAATTCTTTTTCATGTGTTTTTTCTACTGGGCTGGGTAAGAGGATGCTGAAGTTCCACTTTCCAGAATAGAAATTATTTTTTGGCATCTGCATTCTAGAAGGGAAAAAGATGAATAAAAAATTTGCTGAAGAACAATTTATGGTGCAGTATAACTGGGAATGCATCCTTATAGAAATGAGTTTTTGCCTGGTTTGTTATAATGTCAGAATTATAATTTTTATTATTTGTTATAATGTCAGAATTATAATTTTTATTATTTGTTATAATGTCAGATTATACTTCTAAATACACCTGGTTATATTCCAGCAGAAGGTTTTAATGCACTTCAGTCAATTTACCCAAAGTTTGACAATATAGAATGCTCCTTTATTTATTTTAATACATAAATGTTTCAGAGTTTCCAAAATTTTTAAATGACAATATTCAGCTGTTCTTGCCATAGATTGGCTTTGCTGGAATATCATGAGCATTGCTGTATCCTTTTTGGTGTTTATTTTTACATGAATCATGAGTACGTACTGCCATTGTAAGTTCACCATAACCTTATCTAATGCAAAAATTAAGTTTTAAAAGACTTTTTTTATAGTAATGTTAAACAGGGTGTATTGCGAGTTTATGCAAATATTTCGAGAAGTGAAAGCAGAAGTCATTCTGAGCAGAAAATGTTCTTTAAACAGATGCATTTTAAGGTGCCGTTAGTCAGTGAGGTGAATTTTTAAAATGACTGGGAGGGGGAGAGAGCACGGAGTTGATAATTTCACTTGTTTGTTACTCTAAGCAGCTTTGCTTTTCCGCCAAGAGCGTGTCCTGGTTACAAGTGTCAGATTCCTTATTCATTTTATGAGCAAGAAACTGGAGACAATGCCATACTGTTCCAGTAATATGCAGATATAAGGTTTGTGTGTTTTGCAACAGTAAACTCCACTGTTATATGAAAAATAGAAAAAGGAAATTGGCGATGAGGCCAATGTGAATAAAATACTTCAAAATTAAATGTACGCATCTCTTAGATACGAACTACCGCAAGTGAAAATATACATGTATCATAAAAACCTTCTCCCTCTCCGTCAGCGGTATTCACTGGACTCCAATAAAGAAGAGAAAAGCAAGCCGAATGGAATCTTCCCTTCATCAAAGATAGGCCTATTCATTACACATAGATGAAAGATTTTAAACATATCAAAAACCTCTCCTTCTCCATCTAAAGTATTCATCACACACCAATCAGAGGAAAAAACACCTAAGAAAATGCTTTTGTCTCTGTCAGATGAAAAAGACTTTTTGATACGTACGACTATCATTAAAATTAGATTACGGGGAAGTTGTTCACAGGTGATTTACTGATTGAAGAGACTGTAATACCTTTTTAAAAAACCTGCAAGAAAAAATCATAATGAAAAGACTATCATTCCAGTTGCCTAATGCACTTCATCAAACCTTCCCCTGCCATATCCCTGACTACTCAGATATCGCGTACACCATCTTGGCTGAGAGCAGCGTCTAGGAAAAGACAGTTATTTTAATAAATTCACCTCACCGACAAATGAAGCCTTAAAATGTATATGGTTATAGAGGATTTTCTGCTTAGAATTACTTTTTCATTAATTTCTCTAAATATTTGCATAAACTCGTATTACACTGTGAAGGAATAAAGATCTTATGAACTGAATAAATTTGAATTGTATTTTTTTCTTGACAAGATAGAGGGTTAACTTTGTATGTTGCATTGTGGAAATTATCTTTTAGAGACAGAAAAAATTATTACTTATAGGCAAAGGAAGTGTTAGTAGGGAACTGTGAAATCCTTGATTATAAGTTACTAATCATTCCCCTACATCCTTAATTTCTATTAGTTGTTAACTTTTTCCACCTGTTTTTCACTAACCCCTAGAAAAATATCCTCACAAATGGTCCCCCCACGGCCTCTTCCATGCAATTGAGTCAGTGAATCAGGCACTTGAGCTGCACAATACTTGTGCCAAGAGGCATTTCCATGAAAAGGAAATTGCTTTCCATGTTATTCTACGAGAAATTTGTGCAATACTGTATTCTTATTGAATGTGATATTTGTAATGTCATCAGTATGTTTGTGTGGCTGAAACAGTTGCTGATATGATAGATGAGACATTTAAAATATAGATTTTGTAGTTGCGAGTGTATTGTGGAAAGAATTAAGCATAGTTACTTGAAAGGATGCATTAACCGATGTCTTCTAAAGTGTGATTTTGAAGTAAAATCCAAATGTAGGCAGTGAAGGTGCAAGTATTGAGATTAGTAATGCTTGTGTTTCTTGGATATTGAACTCACAAAGAATAAGTTTTCTGCTTTGTGGATGCATAGAAGAATCTTAGTGCTTTATTACGGATCAAAATGTATTATACATAATGTACGTATGTGAAAGAATCAAAATGAAAATAAAAATATGGTGGCTTGATCAGATGTGATAATGTTGAAATTCTTCATACTGTATAAGTCTTGTAAATTAATCCCTCTGGTATATAATTGTCTTTACTTCAAGTATATTTTGCGATACGTAATGTGGTTTTGTCATGAGTTATCAAACAAGAAAGTATTTTTGGGTTCCTGTAGGTGACAGAAAACTTTGAATTTCATCTAATCACTACACAGTGGCCCTTTCATTGCATATGGGCCATTGATTTTTTTCCCTTAGAAATATTTATGATTCTCAGTAGGGTTCACTAATTAAGATAAATTTCATATTGAGAATATCTGCTTTTTTTTGTGTACCTTATGCCTTAAGTAAAGGGAAAGATTTTTTCTGTTGTGTACTGTCTTTTCCTTAGGTTAATTGAGCCTATTGCTTTAGCCCCACACTGTGAATAGTAAGGAATCAAAGAAAATTATGTAGTTTGCCTAAGAAACATGCCATACAATAATATCCTCTCTTAGGCTGGTGGTGGCAAACTAATGTTTTTTTATATGACTCTTAGAATGTTTTGTCAGCGTCTGATTTGGGAGTTTTTTAGGCCTATTCTCTTAGGGGAAAGTTACTCATGGGCAGAAACTTACCATTTTGAATTAATTTATCTGCAGTCTCATGTGATTGTTCTTACCCACAAAGTACTGTGCTTATATGTGGCAGGAGGTATAAGTTCAGTACAGTGTAACATTTCATTATCAGTGCCTGTGATATCATTGTGGTAGTTGCTGTAGATGTGTATTACTGCAATGGAATTTTAAAACTAACCCCTTAAGTGTTTGTCATGGTACTGTTTAGCATTGTTGCTTGAAACAAGCTCTTGGTTCATGCTGCTATGTTGTGATTTGTTACAATGTGTAGAAGGTATCATTCTATATTTTTCCCCATTTAATGACTATTTGTACAAGAGTTTGTGATGTGAATGACCACCAAAGTTACCAAAAGCACCATACTGATTTGAAAATATTATAGCAAAGTATGAAAATTACTGTAACATAAGCACTTTACTCTCAAAGATATTTCATTACTCAGTTAAATCATTGTTTGTACAGAGATTGAATATCACATATTATCTTTGAGAGCAGTGATTGCATGTGCTTGGTGACTGTGATGAACAAGTGGACTTTTTTTCCAATTACTGTTGTCACTTTTGAAACTCAAGTGGATGTCATGGTGTTTTTGTAAGACTTAAGATGCCTGAGAAATTACTTGTCGTCTTCTTAAGCGATGCCTTATTATTGAAAGGTTGATATTCATTGGTTGAAAAAATGTGCCAGATCATTTGTTTTGGCAATCAGATCATGTCAAATAGCCTATATGACTGTGTGTAAATGAAATTTGAGATATATTTACTGTATGTCTATGGAATGTTTCCTTTTGTTGATGTTTAGTGAAAACAAATTTTTATATTTTGTACTGAAAATAAGTGTATGTAGGTAAATATTTAGAGTTAATCATTGATAAGAGCAAGGTTAAAAAATTGGATGACAGCAATAATCGTATCACATAATTCGTCAAACCATAACTTGTGAACAAAATGAGACATGACATATTGAACAAAATAAAAAGCATTAATATAAATGACATCATTTCCTAGGTCACAGATCGTCACAGTTTACTTAATTGATTATAGGTAATTCTTGGGGATAGGTCTTTTAGTCTGTCTTCCTCGCTGCTACTTTTACAGTGTTGTATGCATAATCACTGTTGCCACTCAACAAAAATTGCAAGTCTGCATAACTGGGAACCTTGACTAAATGTTGTGAGACTGGGTGCAAAATACGTAATTTTTCAAGGTCACAAAAGGAGGTATACAGTACGCAGCATCTATTCTGAGTTCTCGGCCTAGTAATTTTTGTTTGGTAGTAGTAATGTGTACAAGCTTCTATATCATCTGTGCAGCTGTCGCTTTAACTTTAGATTTAAAATCTGGGCCTCAAGCACATTTAGTAGTCATTGTTTTATAGTATGCAATATTGGTCAAATTGAGAAAAGGGTTATTGTTTATGAAAGTCCTTTGTGTTATCAACTAATTTGTTTGCATTATGCACAAATGGTTTTTTGAGCATTTTGGTGGACTATACACAGGAAATGGCAAAATTTGTTTTTGTTTGGGATTTTTAGTGTTACTATTAGCAAGTATCTTAACAAGTACTGAGGATTTCTAGATGTGCTGTTATTCCAGATAACTTCCTGAGTTTGCTCTTCACTGTATTTTCAGTCTAGCTATCAGGTAGTAAATGTGCATAGGCCAGATTCCAAAACTGTCATCTAGACTGTTACATTCTGAATGGGTAAAATTGTCTTATGTAACATTTCAAAATTGCTTTGGGTACTAAATCTGAAAATGAAAATATATATATAATTATAATATATTATATATATATATATTATAGATATTATATATATCAATATCTATATAAGATATATACTATATATATAGTATATTCAATATATAGATATATATATTATTATTACATCCATACATACATAACAGTGAACCCCCTGTATTTGCGGACTCACATATTTGCGGATTTCTCTCTGGAACATATACCCCCATTATCAGTGGTAAATTTCCCTATTTGCTGTATTTTTTATGAGAAATAGCGACAAATTCCTGGTTTTATTTATCAATTTCATCATAAAATGCACTTTTGGTGATAAAAATATTAACAAAAACCAGATGTAAACATTTTTAGTGGGTTGTTCTTGAGTTTTAACTAACAACATAGGCAGTTTCAAGTATTTTTATAGGGAGTTTGAACTATTCACTGGTTCTAGCTATCCTTGGGGCCATCTGGCACCTATCCCTTGTGAATAGTAATATTATATAATATATAACTATATATATTATATATATATTATATATATATATATATATATTATAATAATAATACAATATATATTAAACACTTATATATATATTGTATATATGCACACAGTAGTTGACCCCATATTCTTGTGGGTTAGGTACCATAACCACCCGCAAGCACCGAAAATCTGCAGTGTATTGGAATTCTTCTCTAAAAATGCCTATAACTGCCTATTTTAATAGTTCAAATACCAAATATACTTTAAACTATCATCCTAAAACACTTTAATATCATTTAGATATCACTTTAATATTTTAATATTTCAACATTACTACTTGGATATTCCTGATCTGATTAGTTATAAGGAGGTGAGAAAACCGGTTTAGGGGCTGTTCAGTAGATATCAGAATATTCACTATAATGAGGTCCCTAATATGGAAGGGTTTATAACAAGGTCCCTTCTCCATATGGAAGGGGAGAAATCTGGTTTATTATCAGCCAAAGCTTATAAGCTTGTTTCTTTCCACATAAGTCCCTTTCTCTTTATCTCTCTCTGAATTACTTAATCTTATTATTATTTAGTCTTATCACTACTATTGCAGATACAGTACTAGTATTATTATTATTTAATATTGTTACTTAAATTTATTATTACTTAAGCTTATTAATATTTGAGAATTAGTACATACTGGTAAACCATTTTTGTGTCATAAAGATGTACATATACGTATTTAGTTATGAAAATAAAATGAAAATACAGTAATTAGTGAATATTGCTCTATGAAACATCTGTGGGCCGTATTTTTAAACTACTACCTTCCCTCTTCAGTGAAGAAGCTGCAGTATTATAAAAACACAGACAAAGCTCCTTCACGAAGAGGAACTGTCAGAGTCGGTAGGCAGCTGTTCTACCTCTATCCCACTTTTTGCCTATACATTTATATATAAACTATCACTTACACAATTGTTTTGTGCATTAATACAATTACTACAGCAGAGTCCAGGTAGCTTTATGGCCAAGCCCAGCCTACTGATTATGTCACGACCATTCCTTGAAGCTGATTGGTTTGAAATAGTTTTGAAAAGTTTGTTAATCTGTGGTTCTTTTCATCTTCATTTATTTTGCAATTGCTGTTTTGCCAAACTAAAATATGTTGTGCTGATTATAGTATGATCCAAGAGGAGGTGAAAGACGATTCTGTTAGTGCTGTGAAGTTCATAAACACCTGCCACCCAGGAACTTTGGAACGTGAGGTCTTTTAATTTAAAAGACCATTTGCATTGAAGTACTGAAAACAAATAGACTACTAAAATATTTGACATGTGTTATACGTTCCAATACTTACATTAGTTATGCGATTCTCTTTTAATTTTACAAAAAGTATACGAAGAGGTTAGTAAAAGGTGATGAAGGCTACATCTTCGTTTCCATTAATTTTCACCCTTCTTCATCTTTGTCTTCATCAGGAAGAGCTGCTTCGTGGCACAATAATATCATTTTAGCCATGAAGAGCTTCTTCGTTGAAGATGTCGGTTTAAAATTACGGCCCTGTGAATTACCGAATTTTTCCACAATTTATTGAAAAATATGTTCCACAGAAATATCAGCAGATAACTGAAGCTACGAATAAGTGTGGGTCTACTGTATGTATGAGTGTATGTGTATAAGTATATATATATATATATATATATATATATATATATATATATATATATAGTATAACTATATTAATATTATATATATATATATATGATATATATATATATATATATACATTAAAATATATATATATATATACATTATATATATATCATCTATATATATATATATATATATATATGTATATATATATATATATATATATATGTCATATATATGGTATATATATATATATATATATATATATATATATATATATATATATATATATATACATCATATATATATATTATATATATATATATATATATATTATTGTATATATATATATATATATATATACACATATATATATATATATATATATATATGATATATATATATATATATATTATATATATATATATATATTTATACATATATATCTTTTTTTGGGGGGTTGGGGGGGATGATTCATAAACTTTGGCCTTGTGCATTTTATGTTCAACTGAAAGACCAACTCCTTGATATACCGAGCACAGTATTTCACACATAACTTAGTTTTCTGTTTCGTTATGGTGTACAGATCACACCTTGTGGGACTTGAAAAAATAAAGTCTAGCATCTTGCATTGGTTGTTTTAATTCATCTCATAAGTATGTAACATGGCTCATTCTTCTCGTCTCACAATGGAATATCTGCCCATTTAAAGATAATATGTATTTATATGGCATTGCAGAGACCTACCTCTTGGGTAATTATGGTGAAACATAAAACCAAAGAGCTCTATCTCAAATACTGTAAATGTTGTTAGAAGGATTATTAAAGACCTATATACATACTAGAAGTGTTGTAGTAAATACCAGATCCAGTCAGAAACAAACACAGTTGTTAGTTTATCCTGAATACCAGACTTCAGTGTTACATAATAGAAATGATGCCATTGATATTCGTTTTGGATAATTAGATAATTTCAAAGGTCCTTATTTCAGATAATTATATTTTGCTATCAGATTCCTGTATTGGACCTTAAACGGGAATGAATTTTAATTAGAATTAATGCCAGATAGCACAGTATTAAGAATATTAGATGTCTCTGTCAGTCAATTCCTGTCAAGTCAAACACAAGAGACCATTGTCCCTGATCATTATTTTCAGCTATAGCTGACCTCTTTCTTGAACAAGGACAGAATAGTTACATGGACTGATAGGCAGATGTGTACTGAATGATTGAATATAAATGGATTGAGTTATGTAAGAGGTCAGTGCAAATCTGTACAGGCAGTCCCCCTCATTATGGGACCACCTTGACGTGGTGAGGGGGCTCTCGAACCTCAGGAATCTCTTCCCAGGTTCGAACCCAAGAGTCCCATATGACATTATATATTTTCGAGTTAATTTCTGTGGACTTTTCCATTTTTGCCAAAATTTTTGAAAGCAAATTAAATGAGAAAACATATCATGGCTTAACGTGGAGTTAAATTCAAAGCTAAATAGTGAGAACTGTGGTAGATCCATCATCTACCCGACAATGTTTGGACCTGTTTTTCAGGCGGAACTATTCTGTGGAGCTGGACCACGGATTCCATGGGGGGGCCTGGTTCTAGGAATAGAACTCTCGGCATTCTATCCAGTTTGCCCATAATGTGATTAGGATGGGGATAATTGTATTCTCGTAATACTCTTAGCCCTAGCAAGCGGGTTCTGCTTACACTTGGGCCATACTAATCATGTTATGCCATTCCCTTTTGGGGTAGGGTAGGGATGCGGACATTTGGGAGTCCTTTCTCACTTATGCCTTTGGCGGAAGATTTAACTTCGTGAAGGGCTTATGATATCTTTTCAAGTTTTTTTTTTAATCTCATCTCAAATTTATGAATACTGAAGTAAATGATTTGAGTACCCTTGGGCCCCATGATGGAAAAACTCCAGCTTAGTTGATGACTATTGGCATGTCACTCCCGAATTTCCTTAGTACTGCCGCAAGTAGTGAAAGTACTATAAATGATACAGAGGAACACCCTGTCCCAAGTAAAGCAGCAGAGGCAGAAAACCAAATAGGGTGCATAAATAAACAAGAAACAAACAAAAATAAATTGGCAAACTCCAATATTGTAACAATGGAACCATATATGATGAACAATAATTCTGAATTAGAGACAAATAATTCTCCCAACAATACAGAAAATATAAAATTCATAATAGACAAGCAACATACATAAAACAAGGACCAAAAAGAAACAAAAATTACCGACTTAATCTCACATTGGTACATTTTGATGACCTCTTTGGACCAGATAACTTGTCAAGATTTCTAGTCCTCAAAGCTGACAACAAAATCTCAGCAGCGATACTAGAAAAATTACTTAACATATATCCAACACAAGACATGGAATGCAGACACATCAAGGACAATGAATGGCTTATCCAAGTAACCAATAAAAAGCAGTCCACTGCCTTTTTAAGTATAACAGAATTAAATAATATAAAAGTTACAATTACAAGCCACGAAACATGGAATTATGTACAGGGTACAGTCATCCTACCCAATAGCGATCAGGAGCTTCCTTCAAAATAACTACTGCTAGACTCCTTAAAATTGAGATATAACAACATCCACGATTTAGAAATACTCGATTTCAAGTAGGAAAGACAAAAATAAAAATATCAACATTGCCAAAATAAAATTTACAGGCCAAGACCTACCATTTAAAATAAAAATTCTTGGACAAAATAGAGAAGTTCGTCCATTCGTTCCAAAACCACTACAATGTACACAGTGCTCAAGGTATGGACACACATACAAAAAATGCCGTAATAAGGCAATATGTGCAGTCTGCGCATCAGATAACCATACCACTAATTAGAACTGTAATCAACCAAAATGTATTAATTGTGGAATAGCCCATCACGCGAAATCTAAAGAATGCTCATTTTACCAATATAACACAGAACTTCAGTTGTTAAAATATAGGACAGGAATGTCAGTCATGGAAGCCAGACTTGAGCTAAAAGTAAGAGGAGTTAATAATCCATCCAAAACCCCACCTTTTCAAATGTGACTAAAAATCAAGACATCAAGCAGCACAATAACAAACAAGCTAGTATAAATATAGAAACTAAATTTCATACCAATAATACTGAAACCCAAAATAAAAGTGAAATTATAACAACCAATACCACCACTAACATAGATGATTCAGTTATCCATGGAAAAGAACTTCCAATGGAAGAGGAGTCAAATAATAATAATAATCGAACTGACAAAAAGAAAAGAACACTGGAACGAACCCCACCTAAGGGAAAAAAAGTATATATTGAAAATTACAATCAATCCAAAGAAACTCCAACTACACCAGGAGAACATTTTAAAAAAGATATTATACTAATCTCATCACAAGTGGAAATACACAGTTACCCTCAATCTCAATCAAACAGCCAACGTCTGGACAGTAAAGAAACAATTAATCACTCTGTACAATTCCCATCAAATAATACTAATGAAAATCATACCATTAAACCAAACCAAAATATAACTATCACCCCCCAACCATCCACAAGACCCAAATATTCCATTAACAACAACAAAACAAATAACCCCTCAAACCAACAGTCCTTATCACTACAGAAAAGGACCAATAGAATTACAAAACCAGAAATTTATAAAGCTAGATCAAATTCTTCTGATTCAATAATTAACATTACCAAACATGCTTCGTCTTGTGGTTGTAATGGATGCTTTGTAAGTACATATAACCAACTAACTACCAAGACAGAGGACACAGCACGAAATTGTATAGACTATTTTACTAAATTAAGGAAATGCCCTTTAACACACCAACATGAGAACCAATTATGTTCTGAATCCTTAAAATACAAAAAGGAAGTTATAAAATAAAAATAGACTTATTAATATTCAATTATGAAAAACAAACAACTGCAGAATCTAATAACCAACATACAAATGCAACGATTAAAAACCACAAATAAATTCAAATGCATATAAACTACGAGGCAAAGTAAAATCCGCAATCAATTTACTTAATTTAACACCAATTCCCCCGAATAATGGAATATAAATTTATTCAATGGAATATAAATGGCCTCAACCCGACTACGTCTGGGTGAATTACAAAGAATCATACCAGATCACAACCCAATATGCATATGTCTACAACATATAGGAAATAATCCTACAAATATCCAACACTATAAAATTGCCTGTTATTCACCAACTGACGGTGGAAAATTAGGCACAGCCATATACGTTCATAATAGCATAACAAATGAACCTTTCGACATACCGTCTATGCCATACCAAATAACATCAATTAAACTGTATATGCCTGACAAAAGTAAAATCACTATTTGTAATTTATATAACCAACCAAATTTCAAAGCAAATTTTAGTGATTTTTCTGAACTTATTAGCAAAAGTATACAGGAACCCCTACTTATAGTAGGAGATTTTAATGCACATAATCCATTATGGGATACTAATAACCCCACTGACACATCCGGAATCAACATAGAAAAAACTATAATGAAACACAACCTGTATTGTCTCAATGAAAGTGAAGTTCCAACATATTTTTCAAATTCACACCTAACCTTTTCCTCAATTGACATTTCATTATGTTCAAATGATGTAGCCGAGAAATTTGAATGGAACGTCTTGGACGATTCATACACAAGTGACCATTTCCCAGTCATTCTGAACTACTTAAATAATATCAAAATATTGCCTCCTACGAGATATAATATCCAAAAAGCTAACTGGGATCAATATTTCCTATACACTCGAAACACCACCATTCCCACATAATGAAGATCACAATACTACATGTATTAGGGCTTGTGCCTTGTATGATAAGGCGCCCTATGAGGTAATGTTAGACTAGCGATAATCTATACGCTAAGTCGGTTGGTATTGCACTTCCATCTTCATGGAGTGTCTGGGGTTTTGTAGATCACTTACGAAGTCGGTATTATCTTTACGACGATGTGTTAAACTCATGGTTCGGTGAGGTTCTTGTAGAAAACACAAGGTATAAAAATAGTATATTCTTCTGAAGTTTTACATGATGAAGATCAGGTATGATCGCACAAGTCTTCTATGACGATAGCTTGATCGCTTCTGCCAATGATGATGGCTAATCCTATTCCTCTACATGATAAAGCTTAGGTAAAGAGGTACAGGTCTTCTAATGACGATAGCTAACTCTGTTCTGCCTGCCTGCTACCATCTCTGTTACAAGTTATGAAGGAACAGACAGTAGTTCGAACATATGAACATACATACAATGACATAGTTTCATACGAACACACAATCAAATGAGACACGCTAGAGATCACGTAGGCCGTTTGAATAATAGGTCGGGGTAGTTGTCTCAAGCAGGGAGCTTGGACTGTTTCAAAACAAATGAATGACCACAGATGACGGCATGTCAACTTAGCCTACATACTTATTGTATACGTCATCTTTAGCGTCTCTAGTCTGATCACATTCCTGCAAGCAATCTGGTTGACCTCTTTAGTTTTAGACTTTTATATATATGGACTAACATTCCATATTTTTATTATGTAAACACTTACATTAGCTCGGTCAGCTACCAAAACCAACCACTGAATATTACTCAAACTTGACTTGCATTTGACTTATAGGAGTGTGATACAGACACTATGTGAATATATATATATATTAGTAAATAAAAATTCATGGTGTACATGAATTGATTCAAGTAATAAAATATAAAACAATGATATTGGTAAATAATAGTGATCACATGATATATATAATGATACAGTTTTTTCACTTCATCTCTTTAAGATACTTATGCTACAGAAAATACTAATGTACTTGATAATTGCATAGAATGAAGATTAACATGATAAAAATCATATTTTAACTGATAAAAAATTTCATATATGAATTGATAAAATTATTAATGTTTATGCTGATTGATTCGTTGATTTTTATGCTAAATGTTATATATCTGATTCATTAATTCATATACTAACTCATAAATACCTGCAGATATTGGTAAGATAAAAGGTAACAGATTGATTATAGGCTACCTGATTTGTTAATACATATGTATATGGATTCATATAATTATGATTAATATATGTGCACTTTAAATAGATTCCTATTGCGTACACGCAAAGATATATTTAGATGTTATTTATGATCATTTATATAAGAGATTCCTATTGCGTACACGCAAAGATATATTTCGACTCTGTTATTTATGATCAATTATATATAGATTCCTAGTGCGTACACGCAAAAAATATATTTCGATTCTGTTATTTATGATCAATTATATATATAGGATACATGACCGAGGTTATACTACTTCACTTTTAACTAGCGTTCGAACAACTTTTCGTCCATTACACAGTTCCAGACAACCACCTATAGCCAATTGAAACGGCCTTTTTCAATGGTTAAAACAAGGGGAAAATTTGCCTGGCGGGTCCAACGTTCTATTTTGCGCTCATACTTATTCTCTGCATCCTAAGCTACACGATTACGTTCGCGATGAATAAAAAAAACATCCCCAGCACGAGTCCTTCGCCAGCAAAGTAGAGTTGAATATCCTTCGGGTCGTAATTGTCGGAAGTATGTCCCTTTTTGTAGTCGAATTCCGACAGCCGCTGGAGCATTCCGCATTAAAACGAGATTAACGACGAGATACGGTGTCGGTCGAAGAAGTCCATGAAATTCCTTTCACATTGTAGGCGGTTGTTACTTGACTGTAGTCGTCCGCTGCGACGAACGATTTTTTGAAGTTGCTATGTGAAACTCTCGTACTGCAGGATACTGTAACCGGTTCCATTAATCAGCCTGCAAGTGAAATTATACTTGTCACAAGGGCAAAGTAAATTCAGACGACATCCAAATACAGGGGAGGGGAGAGAGCCATTTAGACCAGACTTAACCCACATGAATTCGCTGATATTTCGGAATTCAAAAGAGTCCGCTGTACAAACTTTTTTATCCATGGCATTAACAATGAGTGAACCTATCCAGGTCTATGATGACTTGTAAAAATATCCAGAATTATAAAAAATAAATAGATATCATTACGAATCTCAAAGAAAATTCGATATTACTGGTAGTAAGTTACTAGACAAAGAAGTGGAAAACGGAGCTAATTGTAAGATTGCCAGGCAACATAAGAGTCAAAGAGAATATTAATCATGATTCTATGTGCCCTAACAAAAGTTTCATATTCAATTTTCTCGTGCGCATCCTCTGAGGTTAATTTTTTTTAAAAAACTTTATTAATAGGTAGGAGATGCAACGAAAAAAACCCACTATGTAACTAATTTCTAAATAAACTTTGGGTTTTCCAAGAAAATGTGACATTTTCCCATGAATGTTTTACTTGAATTGTAATAGGCTAATGTTGCAAGTAAATATTTCATATTCATATCGTGATACTTCCAAATGTCTATGAGGTTCAGAAAAAAAAATTAATTCATTTTGTTGTTATAGAAATTCTATTTGCTTATATTGTTCATTAATTTTAAAATGATTACAAGTCCTTAACTAATTGCATTACACACACGGATAAGAATATGTTATGTGGCCCGTCATGTGACCTATGAACCACATGTGAAGTTCATGAACTAAGCATTCCTTTCTCCAGTCAATCTGCTTTTGCAAGCAGAGACGACACACAGATGAAGCCTGTGTAAGCAGATTATGAGGTTAAAAGGAACAAATGCTGATACGGCAATGATGACGTCGTCACTTGGCAGGAGATTGCTCTCAGCCAGCTAAGAGTTACGTTACTTGCTGTAAGAGATACGACTTTAGTATTTTCAAATGATATTTTAGTGTTTTAATTCTCCACCCGCATGAGAAGAATGTCTGAAAAAAAACAACAGTACCAAAATTGAACAATATATTAGTTTCATGTTGGCATTATGTAAAATAAATATTCCTTATTCAAACTATATGAAAAAGGTTTCCATACAAATTCTATTTATATATTATTAGCCCTGTATAAGATTCATATAGGATTATTCCATAGATAACATTTTCACTTCTAGACTTCCTGACTTTAAAATCTCTTTTATTTTATTTTATTTATTTTATTTATTATTAGTTTATTTATTTATTTATTTATTTAATTTTTTTTTTCATTGACTACGAATATAAATCACCGGGACAGACAATATGTCAGTAGGTTTTGATATGTGTTTGAACTTTTAGCTTATTTGTCCTTACTAAAGCGTTAAGTTAGAGTTCAAATCTTTACGCATATATATTTGGATATTTAATGGTTACGTTTTGCTTATTGATATTATCGTGATTCCTTTTTTATTATAATTTGTAACCCTTCCGACTTCTTACGGAGTGTATTATATTGACTCCACTTGTATCCATATTTATTTTATTTTTTTATATTTATTTATTTATATATTTTTTTATATATATTTGATAAATTAATGGTTGGCTTGAATATGTGGAAAAGTGTTCTAGCGGCGTACCGTATAAGGCTACTTGCGGCATCAATTCTATAGATACAAGATATAAATGATAAAGGTATTAAAACCGCGAGAACCGCTATAATCCAGTTCGGATCCAACATCACGAGTTTGTAACTCGTAAGACATTGACACTTCCTATTTAATTATCCGTTATTCTACCAAACCGATTGACTCTGGGTGATAAAATATATTATTGGTTTTCTTAATGGAAAGGAATTCACACAACGTGTTAAGGAGATTATTATTGATTTACACCACCCGAGTCACAGATTATTATGTGTTGAATTCCATGTTTACTGATTTAGCACTCATAAATATTCGTAACGCACTCAATTGCGGTGTTTGTTTTAGTGCTATTAATTCTATATAACGTGTCAAGGAACTATTAACACTAAGAAGTGTTTATTCCCTCTGTCAGACTCGTAATTCTGTTAATAATTCTACGTATATTCTTTCAAGGATTGATTTGGCACAGGATAGGCCCCTAAACTGACAGGTGTCTTAGTGTATCCCTTGTTTTCATGACACGTGTTACAATTAGTTATGTGCTTTTTATATCTGTAAGCATTGTAGGCCAGAAAACAGTGATTTGGCTTTCTGTGAAAAAGGAGGGAACCCTGGATGACGGAATGCAACCAGTTTATGACGATTGGTATGAGAAAGATTATTACTAATACCTGGTCGTTAGTCATCTGCTGTGTTCTTCGGGTTTACCTCGTCACAGACCTACATATAATATTACATTTGATTACATTATTCTGATACACATACTTTAAATATACTTTTGCTTTAGGGTTTCTGCTCGAAGTGTGTATTGTTTTTGCTTAGCCGCTGACCCTGTTTCCGTTTCTAAGTGTTTATTGTTTGGGTTATGTCTGTTGACGCTTGCTTTGTTCAGTTTGTAACAGTTCTGCGCTCCGACCCAGATATTCAATGCTCGCGATCTCTTGGGTTAAGGAATTTTCTTGTTTAGATACGGTTTTAACAATAGGCACGGATGTTTCTATATCTTTTAGTCCAATTAATGGTTCTTTGTTGTATGGTGCGGGATTGCGGGATAATGCGTCAGCTATGATATTTGCTTTCCCAGGTAGATATCTTATCTTGGCTCCAAAGACCTGAATGATCATTTGTCACCGAGTTCCTTTTGGACTGTGATTAAAGCCTTTGAAAAACTCGGTAAAGGACTCATGTTCAGTAAGGACTTTATCAGGATAGCCATAGATTATGAACTTAAAATATACTAGTGAGTTAAAGATACCTAGCCCTTCCTTGCCTATTACTGTATATTTACTTTCAGAGGGCTTTAGTTTACGTGAATAAAAAGCTATAGGGAAGAACTGTTTATCATATTACTGAAGTAATACCCTCTTACCCCTTGGTCTGAGGCGTCTGTTGCAATAAAAAAAAAAAAAAAAAAAAAATTCCTTATTCAAGTCAGGGATTTTTTAAGTTAGGTAAGCTGCATTTTCCGCTTTTAAGATATTGAACGCCTGTTGATGCTTTTCAGACCATAATAAATCTACGTTCTTCTTCGTAAGATCTGTTAAAGGAGCTGTCATGATTGAAGAGTTACATATTTACATACGATTGTAATACCCACTAAAGCGCGAAAGTGCTGTATCCCCCTTTTACGTTAATAAGTACCGGAAAGTTATGAATAGCCGACACCTTACCATGGACTACTTTTAAGACCTTGACCAGACACATAAAACCTAGATAAACATGTTCGGTTTTTAAAAACTCACATTTAGATATTTTACTCTGAGATTATTTGTCTTTGTCTCTGTAGCACTAGCTCTACTTTATGTGAATGTACTTCTAAGGTATTAGAAAAGATTACAAGATCATCCATATAGGCATGTAGGGTATCCCCTAAAAATCTCCAAACACTATATTGTAATTGGGGTGCAACGTAAGCCGGAGGCATACGTAAAAATTGATAATGTCCCCTGAGTGTGCTGAAAAAACGGTGTATGAGGTACAATCACTTAGGTAATGGTATCAGGTAAAAGCCTTTAAGTAAGTCCAAGTTGGTGAAAAAAAAATTTATTCTAACCTAACAGAGATAAGATGTCGTCGGTACATCGCACTGGAAACTATCGGAAGTCGTTTCCTTGTTTAAGCGACAGAATCTACGCAGATACGCCAAGTCCGATCTTTTATGGCATGACATTTGAGGGAAAAATTATATGGGCTTATTTGATTTCCTAATGGCTCCTATTACTAACATTTTTCAACTTCGTCATTTATCTCTATTTTGAAATTTCATTGAGAGTCTATGTTTGTCCTTAGACCGTATTTTGTGTTAAATTACATCCGTTTTTTTCCAGAGATCACTCGCCAGTGGAGAAACTTCCTGGTATTCAGGTAAAAGATAAAAAAAAATTCTGCTGAATCACCTCTGCTTGAATGACTTTACGGATATTACTTTAGATAGATTATCAGAGAGATTCATCCACGACTGGTTGGGCGTGATTAAAAATTAGCAACAATAAAAAATGCGATATTTATAACTTCCGTATCCACGATATGTATACTTTTAGGGCTTTGTTCGCGGAAATCGTTATATTTCAGAGTGTCGGGAAGGATTAAAATTTCATTTCCCAGCAAAGTCTTTTTACACGCACTAAGACATTCGAGGGTGCATGCTTCTCGAGATTTTTGCGTGTAAAGTGCGACTGTGGTTGTGGGAGAATTCTGTTGGGTCATTTGAACAATGTTACGATTTATGAGACAAATGTATAGTTCCTTTATATAAGTTATTATTTGATTAACTGTCTCATTTTTGTTCAAACGGATTTTAATATGTTTGAAGGTTTATAGGATTTTCCTTTGATAAACACGCCTTATTTTTCAGGATGTAAGATAATATTTTGTATACCCCTAGATGGATCTTACAATTACACTACATACAGATCAACGTTTTTTATAACTATAGAGGTATCTGTAAACGCTCGCTTATCCGGACTTCTCATTAGGGAAGTTCGAACAACAGACGGTGAGTCCGTAAATACTGGTAATTAATTGTACTAAAGGAATAAATAAGATATTCTAATTTTTACGGCGCGTACAGTCGGGCTTAATCCACCAGTATTTATTATAACTTAATATATTAAAATTACTAGAACCTGCTCTGATTACTTGATACTGTCGTGTGATGCATAGGAAAAATCCTTTTTAGTTCAAAAAGATATCGGTATGTATGAACCAACATCGCTTTTCCCCACTCTGCTAGAGTCGCTTATTGTGTGGAATTTGCTTCGCTTTGAAAACTCGGCAGATTTAACTAACCTTGACCGCTTGACTAGGTGACACAGTCACCGAGTTTGCTTGTTTGATTCTGAACGGGCTACTGTTTCTATTTCTTTTTGTAATAATTAGGATCCTTCTCTTTATTACCATCGGCAATGAATGACGAACTATTAGGAACTGAGCGATTACTAATTAAGACGAGTTATCTCTACTGCATTCAATCTTAACTGTTTGTACTTCATTCTTTGCTAAAATTTGAAATAGTGAGGGATCCTGGTCAGCGCATTTAGCCTGATGAAAGTTTTTTACAGACATGTTATTCCTTGCAATCCAGCCATATTTTTAAAGTTAAGTTGAGTCATTGAGGTTCGATATTTTATATAACTCAAAAAAACTCAAGGCTAAAACTGCGATCGGGACTTGCAAAGGAGCATTTATTGTCAAGACCCGAAATAGTGTTACCTCTAATTTATATGGATTTGTACGGGTGTTCCACTTGTGTTTTGTGTGTTTTCTAATCACTACGGTGCTTAACGACCCTATCCATGCATCTGTATAAATACAGACGTCCACTGCGTAAACGCATATTCACTGTTTAATATGATTTGTTACGTAAGGGATTAATAATCACCCAAAATGATAAAATTAACATAGTATATGATTATGATATTTCAGTAGAACTTCTGGAAACAGACACTCAAAGATAAAAACTCGCAGTAGCGAAATCTCAATGATGTAGATAATTTCTGTAAAAAAGTAAGATTAAGAATGTCTCGTAACTTCAGCCACAGGAATAACGAAATTCGACCTGCAAAGGAAACACTCAAAGTTACTCCAAATGAATAAAAAATTGTACTTAGCTTGCTTTTGTGGGAAGTCACGGTGTTCCGATAACGACACACGGCCTGGTCCTCCTTCTCTATTTAGCGGACGACCTGGTTTGGCTTCAGTTTCCCCCGTGCGCGTTGTTTCGATGATTCGAGCCCTTGAAAGATCCGATGCTGCAGACGCGTTCGGTTTGTTTCTTGGAGTGCCGGAAACGCTCACTAACGATGTTTTCTTGAATGATTCTAATGAGAGACGAAGCTTCCGTTGCCGTAGGAAAAGGACACGTCGGTTTTGTTTCTTGAAGTTATTCACTAACGATGATACTAAGTTGCTTGACGAATCTTGTTGTTTTCTGAAGTCGCTCACTAATGATGATACTAGGTTGCTTGAAGAATCTGCTGCTTCCGTCGTCGTTGACTTCTTATGATACATGATTTATTATTCTGGTTTTCCTTCGTAGGACGTTGTAGAGTTCTTCTGGTACGCTGGCCACCAAATATTAGGGCTTGTGCCTTGTATGATAAGGCGCCCTATGAGGTAATGTTAGACTAGCGATAATCTATACGCTAAGTCGGTTGGTATTGCACTTCCATCTTCAATGGAGTGTCTGGGGTTTTGTAGATCACTTACGAAGTCGGTATTATCTTTACGACGATGTGTTAAACTCATGGTTCGGTGAGGTTCTTGTAGAAAACACAAGGTATAAAAATAGTATATTCTTCTGAAGTTTTACATGATGAAGATCAGGTATGATCGCACAAGTCTTCTATGACGATAGCTTGATCGCTTCTGCCAATGATGATGGCTAATCCTATTCCTCTACATGATAAAGCTTAGGTAAAGAGGTACAGGTCTTCTAATGACGATAGCTAACTCTGTTCTGCCTGTCTACCATCTCTGTTACAAGTTATGAAGGAACAGACAGTAGTTCGAACATATGAACATACATACAATGACATAGTTTCATACGAACACACAATCAAATGAGACACGCTAGAGATCACGTAGGCCGTTTGAATAATAGGTCGGGGTAGTTGTCTCAAGCAGGGAGCTTGGACTGTTTCAAAACAAATGAATGACCACAGATGACGGCATGTCAACTTAGCCTACATACTTATTGTATACGTCATCTTTAGCGTCTCTAGTCTGATCACATTCCTGCAAGCAATCTGGTTGACCTCTTTAGTTTTAGACTTTTATATATATGGACTAACATTCCATATTTTTATTATGTAAACACTTACACATGCTAATCTTTCTCAAACTTCATAATAAATGATGCAGCTAAAAGTATTTCAAAAACCAAATCACATTCCACAAAATCTGTCACATGGTGGAACCCAACCTTAACAACCTTAAGTAAAATAAAACATATATAGGGTCGCAACCTCAACAGACTCAAAACTCGCCTTAAATCCTTCAACAAAATGCCCTATAATATGAACATATTAAACAAAATAGTTATACCAAACATAACAATTAACCACATTAAACCACTATATAACAAATATACAGCCAAATTTAGAAAAACAGTAATAGCTGAACAAATCGCATCATGGAAGGAATATGTCTCAAACATATCTTCAAACACATCCACAAGGGATATCTGGCAAAAGATAAGGAAAATCAATGGAAAACATACAAGACCTCCAAGAAGTGCAATGCATTTAAATGGAAAAATATACCATGATACTTATGAAATATCAAATATAATTGGAAAGCATTTTGAAAACATCAGTGCTTACTCCAGCCTAGATATACATTTTCAAAATATCAGAAAACAAAAAGAAAATATTACACTCAATTTTGAAACTCTTGAAGACCTGGAATATAATTATATTTTCAACATGGATGAACTAGATAATGCCATCAACTCATGTCATCCCTCCGCACCAGGATATGATAAAATATCATTTGAAATGGTAGAAAAATTAGCTCCTATAGCTAAATCATATTTATTAAAATTTTGTAATAGTATCTGGCTAAAACGTGTCTTTCCTGATAAATGGAAACATGCCATAATAATTCCAATAAATAAACAAGGAAAGGATGCCTGTAATCCATCCAATTATAGACCGATATCCCTAACAAGTTGCTTATGCAAAATCTTAGAAAAATGGTTAATGCACGATTAACGTATGTAATAACCAAAGAATCCATTTCAACACCAACACAATCTGGTTCAATAGCTGGCAGATCAACCCTAGATCCCTTAACACATTTAGAAGATCATATCAAAAAAGGCTTTGAACAAACAAATTAACAGTAGCTATATTTTTTTTATATAGAAAAAGCATACGATACAACATGGAAACATAACATCATGCAAAAACTCCACTCCAAGGGACTAAGAGGCCACTTACCAATAATTATTAAGAACTTTTTAACAAACGGGACTTTTCAAGTAAGATTAGAAAATTCCCACTCTGTAACCTATAAACTGGAAGAAGGAATCCCTCAAGGTAGTGTCTTGAGCTGTACATTGTTTGCTTTAGCAATCAATGAAATTACTATAAATTTACCAAGTGGTGTTAAAAACAGTTTATATGTTGATGACTTTGTTATTTACTATACGAGTAGTAATTTGAGACATGCTCAGAGAGTTCTCAGCACTGCCATTTCACATAGTATATGTAGTTGGACAAATTCAGTTGGATTTAAATTTTCAGCTGATAAAACAAAAGCAATCATCTTCTACAAGGACAAAAGATGGCTGAAGAACCAAACAATCAAACTTCACCTTTATAGCACTGAAATACAATTTTGTACAAAAATCAAATATCTTGGAGTGACATTTGATCAACATTTAAATTGGAAAGAGCACATCAAATACATTAAAGCCAAGGACATCAAAGCCCTTGCCATATTGAAAAAATTATCACACACTAATTGGGGAGCAAAGCGAGACATTTTATTAATGCTATATAAGGCAACAGTCTTATCCATAATAGATTACTGCTGTCCAACATATTTATCCGCCTCAGAATCTGCATTAAAAACCCTATATGCAGTGCACCATGAAGGCATACGATTGTGCACAGGAGCATTCCGATCGTCCCCAACAAACTCCCTTCTGGTAGAGGCAGGTGTGTTGCCCTTGAAACATCACCGTAATTTGATAACAATACGAAGAAGTCTTTCACTGCAAGCGGGATCGTCTCCTGCAGCTGACTGCTTTCAAAACTGTAATGCAGTAACAGAACTTAGTAGCACTAGCTCTTTTCCAAAAAGAGATAAATACATAATGAATTTGCATAACATAGATCCAATCTTTCAACCACCAATGGAATTGCCACCACCGTGGATTTTAAAACGAATAAAGATATGTACCTCCCTGTCTTACCTACTTAAAAAGCAAATGACAAGTACAGAAATGTACAGCGAACATGCTTTGGAGCACATTAGAAGAAAAGGAAATAAATTTATGGTATATACAGACGGCTCCAAAAATAATGTTGGAGTAGGAGCATCTACATATTCTTTTCTCTCCTTTTATATCAACCCCACTTTCCCTACACTAATATTACTAGAGCAAGGAGGGGAACTAAGGCTATAGTAACCAATTGATTGGAGAATAGGAACTTCTTGATCAACAATGGTCAGACTTCTCAATCATTTCATATGAGGGAGGTGTACGTAAGCTCATATGAAAAAACAACAAAAGCCTTTAATGTCGGAGACAATATATGCAAATACAAGCATTGGGTTTTGTCTTTTGTCAAAGCCTCCTTTTCCCCCGTGCTAAGGAAAGAAGAGGATATAAGCTTTGTGGCGGGATCACAAGCTTAAAAAAACAAGCGGGCAAATCCCCCCCACATAAACCTAATCGCTCCCGCTGCCCAACTCACCCTCAGTCACACTTTCTTCTTTACACAACAAAATACACGCAGGACAATTGACCTATACCTACAAAAAACAAAACAAAAACAAAAACACAAAACATACGTACTTACCAACACTCCAGATACTCCGGGCTTTGCTGTGTTGTCTGCTGTCGAGGTCGCAGAGATACCAACCACAAGCCAAAACCAAGAGCCACAACAACACAACAACAACCAAGGAACACAAACACAACAAAAGACCAATGCACAAACAATTACCAACACAAAAAAACAACAACACACACCCACTAACAACACCAACAACAACCCTCAACAACCCACATATAATCCAACAGGAACTCACATACAACCCAACAAAAACCTCACAGCACAACAACTCCTAAGCAACCAATATCAAACTCACAACATATCAATAACACACAAAACTCAACTGACTCAGTTCCTCCAATAACTGCTGTCAACACTACTGTCACCAGCTCTCACCAAAGACTGACTCAAAAACACTAAAAACTCAGAACTTTAACAATCAACAGCACCAGCAGACAGCCCAGAACCCACCAACAACCAATTCAGTCATTAACCATCCATACAGCAATTCTCTCTCTCTCTCTCTCACACACACACACACACTCACAGACGTTGTCAAATGGAACTCCATAACTCCTCCATAGCTTCTGTAATCTACTCAAAGAATATAGAAAGGAAGCTCTCTGAATAGTCTTACTTGCATCAGCCGCCAGTACCAGCATGTGACAGATGCAACTCTCTGCCCAAAGGAAGAGAGAAGAATGAAGGAAGGCAAAGGAGAGCCAGTCACTCTCACATTAAGACTTTTGTGCCATACAACAAAAGGCGAGGTGCAACCTTGTCCTGTTAAAGGAGCTGGGTAAGCTACACAACTTGTTGAGCAGCCACCACCGGTCCTAAAGAAAAAGTGTCTAAGGACTTGTGGGATATGTCCCAAAAGTAGAAAGAGGTAAACGTGGTCTGATTAGACCACGCCCCAACTTTCAGTACCTGAGGAATGTGAGGGAAGGACTAATACTTCAGACTTCGTGAGCTCTCGACAAAAGGTACCCATGCTATATCTGCCTTCAGGGGAGTACGCTTTCCTGATTGTTTTACGAAGCCAGAAAGAAATAGTCATCTTAGACACTCCTTTCTTGGGCACCACAGTGCTAACAAAGAGTCGTCGACATTCAGGCCGGAGATGTCGAGTCCTCTTCAGATAGCACTGTAGCACTTAATGCGACAAAGCAGCATATCGTCTGGATCATTACTACAAAAATCCTCTAGGGAGGGAATCGTAAAGGACTTGAACCTAGTGAGAGGGACTGGTTGGTTTTGAGTCTCCACCACAAAGTTCCGGGCGAAATCAAGCGTAAATGATCCCAATCCACTCAAGTGTTTAACGTTGAAGGCTACACCATGAAGTTCTCCGAATCTCTTCACTGATGCCAGGGTAAGCCGAAAGATAGTCTTGAGTGTCAGATTCCTGTCTGATGACTCAAGTCAAGGCTCATATGGAGGACGAGTTAGGCTCCTTGAAACGAGAATCACATCCCACCCAGGAGGCCTGAGGTCCCTGGGTGGGCAAAACCTCTCAAAGCTCCTCGTTAGCAGAGATATTTCTAAGGACTAAGCCTGGGGCAGACCTATACCCTTTAACCTCAGAGACTGAGAGGGGCTTCTCCCGGCGGAGAAAGATAGGAAGTCCACAATCTGTTGAAGAGTAGCTCTGACTGGAGGAATCTTATAGGTGCCTTGAAGAGAAGAGCTAGCAGATCGGGATACCAAACAGCTACAAGGGCCTCAGAAGAGAAGAGCTAACAGATCGGGGTACCAAACGGCCTGTGGCCATTTGGGAGTCACCAGAATCATCTGAAGATTTGGAGTGATCACCAACCTGCTGATGACCTTACGAATAAGGCAGAACGGGGAAAAGCGTAAATGTCAAGATTGTCCTATGGGTGTTGGAACGTGTTATGTGCAGCAGCCCATGTGTCTGGCACTATGGAGCAGAAGATCTGCAACTTTCCGTTGTGTTAGGTGGTGAACCAGTTTGCGACTGGATGCCCCCATAGGTCGAACAACCTTTCCGCCACGTCCGTGTCAAGGAACCACTCTGTTCTTATCACTTGATTCTGGCGACTGAACTTGTTTGCCACTACATTCCTCTTGCCTGGAATGTATTTGGCTGACAGCTCTACCTAGTAAGCTACCGCCCACTCATGCACCTGTACTGCCAACTGATGAAGCGTGAGGGATATGCGACCCCCTGCTTGTTGACATATGCCACCACTGTGGTTTTGTCCCTCATCACCACCACATAGTATCCCATCACTCGATCCTGGAATTCTTGGAGAGTTAGGAAAGCCTCCTTGAGTTCCGGGATATTGATGTGAAGGTGTTTGTTGTGATGGTTCCACACTCCTTAGAAGTCCTATGACGAGACTTCTTAGGGGGAGGAGAGACAACCTTCTTCTTCTTTGGCAAATGAGGATTAGACGGAGAAGGAGAGGAGGTGGCGGAAGACGATAACGAAGCTGAAGTCCATGATGAAGACGACGACACCTTACTAGCTCTCTTCTTCTTTGCCAGTTTCCTCAGGATGGCAGTGAGATGCCCCATCTAAGGAACGACAGGAGCAGATGCAGGGGCTCCTCCCAAAGGAGAAAGCTCTACAGAAGCCATGACCACTGAAGGGAAACCCTGGGTAGGGGGGTCCCTGAGGTACAGTAGGAACAAATGTGGCAGGGGTGATATCACAACAAACCGGTGGAGGTGGCACTGAAGCCTGTGTTATAGGCATATGGGGTTGACTGCCCATCACCACTGAAGAAGTCTCATTTGTTGAATGATAGGCAAACACCATTGTCGGGACTGATGCAAATCTATGTGTAGTCACAGTTGTCAACGTCACTGCCACTGTCACTGCTGCATGAGTCACAGAAGTGACAGAGAAGTGTGACACTAGACCTTGTAATGAGGAAGTGACAGGGCCTAGTGTCAACCAAGCCTGCTGCAGATCCGCAGACTGTGACGCCGCCACACCTGAGGAAATGAGTGTCCAGTTAGTAGGAGGAGTCCCTCCTCGCCCTGAGGAAGAAATATACTCCTCAGGACAAGATGAGACCCTAGGAGAGAGGTCGTCCTGGGCGCTGGACCCCCTCCCCATCCTCTTCATCAAATGATTGGACAAAGAAGTGGAAGGAGAGATTCCCCCCAAAGAGGAAACAGCAAGAAGAGGAAGCTTGCTGGGAAGAAGGAAGGATGATGAAGGGTCAGCCACAATAGGTGTGGTCGGCGGCGTGTTACCCTCAGATGAAGCCCCAGTAGCCTTCCCTGATACCTCCTTCTCCCACTGGTCAGACGACCAGGAGCAACACTCAGTACAAGTCAGTGATCTAGAACACTCACGTCCTCCGGTATCTAGAGCAAAGGAAGTCAGCCCATTTCTTGGGCCCTACTCCTGGGCATATGTGCCAGTAGGTGGAGGGCTTACTAGATTCGTGGGTTAGCATGATTCAGATATTACAAATCACAAACACACAATCAGTCATATAAATCAATCAACAAGGAGAGATCCCACTGGTAAAGGTGAAAATAATTCAACCGCAGTCGGGCAGAGAGGTGGAGACACATCCTCACTCTACACCGGCCAAAAGCAGATTGGACAGTAGTTAACTGTCTAACCCCCTTGTTTGAAAGTTCGACGGCTGATTTCCAGGCTTCGTTGAAAGAAATTCCTAATGTAAAGGACTGTGGGTTTGTATGAGGTGTAAGAGCAAATTGACTTTAATTGCAATCATAAAATTTGAAATAGTCCAATTTGATTTTCTTAACCTTCGACACTGAAAAAATATAAATAAGTATGAAAGTATTACTGCAGCTAAAACACATCCACCGATATCATTGGGTGAACGGGGCCTGTGTGACATGACCACTCGTGTGGTGACAACATGAACCACCTAAAGTATTTGTCTATGAAGAATAGAGCCATTGAAGTCATCTTGAAAATATTTATTTCGTATTTAGTATAGGAATATCTTGATTGTCATGAAAAATAATGTTTCTTAACCACTTCAAAAATAATGGTTTGGTAGCAAATATTTGTTTATCCTGTTACACTTTTGATAATGCCAACATAATCCTTTGCACTATTACTAATAGGGTACATATAAAGTAATAGCTTTCTTATTGATATGATTTACAGAATCATCTTTTATTCTTCAAAGAACAGGCAATCTCTAAAAGTAGTTCCTTTTTAGTAAATGAGATTAGGTTACATCTGAGAAACAGATAAACCTTATATTATTTTTGTTAAGCCTATAAATCATTTAGCAACATACAGGCAGGTTGAATGTAGCCTAATCTTCAAAATTCAAATAAAAATTTTTGTTATTCATACTCCTATTTTGAACATTTTGCTAAAATTGATGAGAATTTCTCGATCGTTCAGATTATTGGCTCTTATACCCGCTGTTCTGGTCCTCATAAACAGTCTAAGGGTAAAAAAAAAAAAAAAAAAGCTGATTGCGACCTCAGCACGACCTATGCATATGTCGAGGTGAAATTACTGACGTATGTAGTCATATACGTATGTCGTCAATGTTCTAGTTCTTTTGTGGGATGCGACTGTCGGGAAGGCACTTGCAGCTGTCATGAAGGCATTAAGACTTATTCCCGGCGTACCTAACGGCACATGCCGACGTACGCAAGGACATGGGGATGTACACAGCTGTCTTTTGAACAAGTTGGAATGGGTATTTAAAGAGCTGGTGGGAATTCAGTCCCAGATGCAGACAGAGAAACAAGATGGCCCCTCAGGAATGGCAATTTGTCAGCCTGAATTTTTGACAGCTTCCATCACCCTGAATTAGCATTGGTCATGGTGAATTTTTATTATTCCCTCTTGCTGTTAAGACTGCTGGAGGGCCTGCAGGACCGAAAGAAAGAGCAGGCCAAGGAGCAAAGAAGGAGGAGATGCTGGATGTGGCCATACTTACAAAGAAAAGAGGAGAAAGGTTATTGCGACAATCTAATGAGAGAATTGGCAATTGAAGCTCCAGGACTGTACCACAACTTCACGAGAATAACAAAGACCTTTTTAATGAAATTGTCGAACGGGTAACGCCCTACATCGGGAAGACCCTCACATGTTGCAATTACCCTACGTTTCCTTGCAACTGAAGATTCCTACAAGAGCCTGTCCTTCCAATTCCAAGTAGCCCACTTCACAATCAGGAGTATTGTGCCTGAGACTTGTAAGGCCATAGTGGTTGTGTTTGGAGATGAGGTAATTCAGTTGCCCACGACCCCAGAGGAATGGAAGAGGGTATAGCCCGTGGGTTTCAAGAACGGTGGAATTTCCCATATACCCTTGAAGCAGTAGATGGGAAACATATCAGAATCAAGAACCCACCACAAGCGGGAACTCATTATTTCAACTGTAGAAAATCTTATTCTATAATTCTACTCGCAAAACATAGGTGAGGTCACAACCAAAATACACCACAATGATGAACAAATGAAGAACTTTTGGAACACGTGGGAACCAGCAATCAAATAGTTACGTAAATTCTGTTACAGGTCACTAAAATCGCAACTTGATCGAGCTTACAAATGTAGTATTACTACTTGACAAGATACATATCAATACCAAGCAAAGATCGGTGTCGATCAATTTGGATTAAACAACGGTACAATTACTAAATGCTCCGAGAATGATCTAGCGAGTGTCCAACTGGCAAATCAGCACACAGACCTGGGACACACCCGACCTATCTTGTTGCTAGAAGAGTCAAAAGAGGATACTGTGGTATGACCAAGAGCATTCTTTTCAGCCATTTCAAATTTACAATTAGTACATTACAAGAAGTAAGTTTCTTAGTTCCAAAACTCTAGTTAACTAAACATCAAATTAAATAATTTTAGCTTTTTGTAAACCAGAACCATTGCCCACATTAGTTAACATCAAATTGAATAATTTTTGCTTTTTGTAAACCAGAACCATTGCCCACATCTCCATATCAATCCTGCTAGACACATATAATTACTTACTATGTTCACTAATTCTACCTATATCTAAACCAACTAGGTAGGCAGTTTGTTGGCAAAATCCCTGCAGAATATTTTGTTGACAATAATCGTTAAGCTTATTAGGTCTACTGTTATATGTTGTACAGGTAGTTATGAAGACCACTTCGAGTAGTAAGTTAAGTGAGCTGGCATTGACGATCGAGATTGCTAACTATTATAGTTATCATACCATGCTTTGAGCTAAAAAAAATCCATGTCACATATTACAAATTGTACCAATGCATGAAATAGATCATATTCATATACCCATAAGGCAAATAGTTTTGAATTCGCAAACTCATTGACATGTATGATATCAGAAATAAAAAAAGTTTAGTACTAGCTACTACTTCACACTGAAATAGACTTTGGTAATGCCCAAAAGAATCATGTTGTGTCATATTTGAGCATGACTGTACAGCAAGCCCCATTTTCGTTAAGTTTAATTTTTAAAAAAAAGATATCCAACTATGTCGTTCATCACGTCCCTTAGATTTCTTGCGATATATAGGGCTACATTGCTGTCTAAAACTAGGTAAAGGTAATCCTACAGTTTAGGTGTCCAGATTCACTGCATTATGTAAAGTCAAGAGCATCACACAGATTTATTAGATATTTATTGAATCATGGAAAACAATGGAAAAATGATTGGAAAAAACGAATAAAGGGGGCGGGGGACGTAAATAAACAAAAGCATGTCTCAGGGGATATGGACTTATAGTGTTTTGAGAAAATCGTTAATCTCTGCTTCTGTAAGCAGATAAACCACTAATTTTTCTCATGCTTATCAAAATGTGGCTTCTGAAGAGCAAGAGCCCGTGCCAGGTTCCTACCTGGTTCCAAAGCGCTTACTCCACACACAGTTGCGGGCATACCACACTATTCAAGTGAAGAGCACAACTGTATTCCCTTTGTTTTTTTAGTCTCTGCTTCTGTAAGAAGATGAACTGTTCATTTTTTTTAGCAAATATACTTATGTTTGCAGATCTGACGAAGGAAGGAATTTAATATAGGAGGAAAACTTAAACAAATACACTCAAAGGAGTAGTGAATTTGGACCCCTAAACTTTAATGTACCCGAGGTTGAATTGTGTATCAAGCTAGAAAAATTTGTACTTCACTATTATTTTCACTAAAATATTATTCTCGTAAAATTTTCAATCATTCCAAGATGATCGTGACTATTTTGTGAATTGATGTTGCTGATCTAAAAAATTTGTACTTCACTTATACTATTTTCATTAAAATATTATTCTCGTAAAATTTTCAATCATTCCAAGATGATCGTGACTATTTTGTGAATTGATGTTGCTGATCTAAAAAATTTGTACTTCACTATATTTTCAATAAAATATTATTCCCGTAAAATTTTCAATCATTCCAAGATGATTGTGACTATTTTGTGAATTGATGTTGCTGATCTAGTTTGCATAGATATCTAAAGAGCGAGAAAGTATAATCCAGTGAGGTAGAATGTGTTTGAGGTCTGTGTTTGTGTGTGAAAGCAGCCTTACTTACTTCTATGCGAGGCGAATGACCCCTGAATTTTAGACGTTGTCATTCCTCTTCACTTTCATGTCATATGACATGGCTTCGTTTACGTTGATGGAGCATGTTTAATTCCATTGAGGACAGAATTTCGTACCGTTGCCATCAAAAGACAGATCAGTTTTGTTAAGGAACTAGACAAATGTCAAAGGCTAAAGGTCAAACTTTCAAGAGACCACCGATAAATCTGACGAGAGAGAATGTCTGCCTTTCCGCTTCATGTGATGTTTGAATAATCAATTGCTTGAGAAAGGACTGACATCTCATTGCTAGTTGAGTAACCTAGCTACTAGCTAGCTACTACTAAGGCTATAGGGTAGGCTGACCTGACCCTCGAGATGTGGCGGACCGTGCGACAGTGCCAGGGCAGGCATGGTAAGGCCCCATTCATTTTTATTTGTAGTGCTCGAGTAGGGCTGGACTGGGTTGCAAGCCATTGGGTGCTACTAGCTACTATCAGTTTGGTAGCTAGGTTAGCTAGTACCTACCTAGGTACTACTATACTACCTAGCTACTACCTACTAGCTACCTAGGTATATCTCTGTTTTTTTCCATCTGTCCATCCGCCTGTGGTGTGTGCGCATGGCAACACAACGGCCCGGGCTTTAAATAATATCCAATTTCGAATATTAATGGTGTAATTCGCATAGGTACTACTACAGTAAATTATTAAAACACTTTTCAGTTGCAAATGTACACCCAGATATCCTTTTATTTAACTAAAACTTACACATACTGTAACTAGGTATTTAAAGCCCGGGACGCAGTGTTACCATGCGTGACCACCACAGGCGGATGGACAGATGGAAAAAAACAGAGTACTAGCTAGGTAGGTAGAGTACCTAAGGTAGTGCTGTTGAGGTTGTCAGCAGGGTATTCTCATATTACCTTGCTACTATATTTAGGCTAACTACCTAGTAGGTAGGCGGTATTTCTACAAAAGCAATCTGCAGTGGCCTAGACTACCTATGGCAATTGACGTTTTCCTGTGTTAGGTATTTTACTTACTGAACAAGAATTTAAATAATATTTAGGCTATTCAGATGACTGTAATTAACCCCCCAGGGGCCAGTACTAAAAACGGCAAAATACATTGGACGCCCCAATTCCAAGTGGATGTCGTATCCGTGGTTACGTTTTTTGCAGTTCGTGCAGAACTATTCTTTAGAATTACCCTGCAAGAAACGTAACCGCGGATACGACATCCACTAGGGATTGGGGCGTCCAATGTATTTTGCCGTGTTTAGTGCTGGCCCCTGGGGGTTAATTACAGTCGTCCGAATAAATATTACTTAAAATTCTTCTTCAGGAGGTAAAACTGCATAGAAAAACCGCAACTGCCATAGTCTGGGTCGCCGCGGATAGGTACCCTAGATCTACCAGGTAGGATACTCAAACAGGTTGAAATGCCTATCCTACACTCGGTAGTACTGGGCTGTGCAGTCTTCAGCAGTGCTGGAGAACTTTAATTGGCTAGACTAGGCTACACTTTCCAAATTAGGATACAGCAGGCTAACTACTTAGTGGAATAGCTAGTCTACCTATTTATCAAGTTAAGCTTTGGATAATACCTACTTGGGACCAATACTTGCATAATAGGTACTAGGGTATAAAATAACCGAATGGCTGTCCTCTACCATAGCGCAACCACCTTTTCGAAAATCGGAAATACTTAGTATGGCCTTCATTTGTGACTTAAGAGAAAAAACTTACTTTGAGAGGAAAGTAGAGGTCTCAAGGTGTTGCTTTGACGGACACAGGCTTTGACTAATGTCTGTCCTGGGTTACAGGAACAAGATGTGTTAAAGCACTTTTTTGGTATAGTAAGGTGGTTGCACTATGGTAGAGGCTGGTCATCCGGTCGGTTTTTACCCTAGTAGCTGTGTGACCCAAATGTTATTCCAGTTGGGTATTTTAGTCTATGTTTGTTCCTACTCAATATACCAACCATTGGTCCTTGACATTAGGAATTACTTTTCAGTGTGCAGGAAATGGCCGTTGAACTTTCAGCCCAGATGGTTAGGCAGTTAGGCTAATAACTGTCTGGTTGGCAGGAAGCCCACCTGCACAAAGGTAAACGTTCCAATTTGCTTTCGGCTGTTGTGCTATGCAGACGCGAGTCCCTTCGCTCTCAGCCTCCGCTCCTACATTGATGTTGATTCTCACAACCACCTCTGTACCTTCTGCAGGGGACGTGAGTGTTGTCACGTTGCTCCTGGCCATCTGAGCAGTGGGTGAAATTTGAAGGGAGGAAACGTTACCAGAGGAAGGCTGCCGAGACGTCATCTGATGGTTATATATTCCCCCAACTACACCCTTGGTGGTTAACCCTCTATCCTCGTGTCTCTCTCCCGGCAAGCTTGGCCTTCTGGCAGTCTGACTTCTTTCTAAAGGAATATTGGGTGAGGATCCTCTGGCTACGGCCCTAGTTGCAGCTCGGCACTCCCTAGGTCTAGTAGGTACTCCTCTGCAAGGCTTCCTATCCCATCTGGCGGGGACCCGTTGTGACCCATGCTTCCTCAACTACAACTTCGACCACGGTAAAGTCACACTCCTTAGCCAAGGTGCTTATGATGGATTTTACTCATCACCCTACTAGTATGGCCCCTTCAGTGGCGATGGGTACAGCTGTGCATCTTCCGGCTCCTCAGTATGCAGTGCCAGTGCCTCCCAGTTTTTCGGTGGCCACACCTGCTCCTGCTGTGTCTCCCGTGGTCGACGTCCCAAGTGTAACTTCTGCTGTGCCTGCTCCTATAGTCCCTGAGCATCGAGTTGCCCCTGCCATGCTTCCTACCCTGACTGTCTTGTTTGCTCCCATTGTCACTCCTGCAGTCTGGGTCGCTCCTGCTGCTTCCGCTGCCCTGGCTGCCCCTGTGATGTCTGGTGCTCCCTCTTGGATGGGGGACTTGACCACTAAAACATCATACAAACAAACATATCCTGAAGAAGCTTACAAAGAAGTCAAAGAAGAGGTTCCTTAAGATGTCATCCTTGTCTTCGTCGTCTTCTGCCTTCTCACTTTTTGAGGCTTGTTGACCAAAGAAGAAGGCTGCTTCTCCCCTAAGAAGACCTGCCTTGGGCTTCTAAGGGGGTGCCTCCCTCCACAGGGGAGGCATTGGGTTTTCTCACCAGCTCTGCCTGCCTTGCGGGTTTGGGAACCAATTCACATGCCTTGCCAGGGTTGTGTGTTTTGGGAGCCACAGGTGCGTAGACTTGGGTTTGCGCTCCCATCACCAGTTCTAAGAAGTCTACTCCTAAGATTGGTGCTGTGTCAGGTACTCAGTCGCGAGTCACTCCAAGTATTCGTGTCTACAGAGTCTCGTGTATCCTGAACTGGTGCCGGAGAGATCTCTCACCATCCCAGTTCATCCACAGGGTGAGAAAAAGAGCCGAAACATGCTGGTGTCTTGGTTCTTCCTGCTGGCACTATCACCAGTGTTCAGGCAGATTCCCATTCTGGTCCCATCCCAAACACCTGGAGAGACAGCAAGGAGGTCCCTTGTGCAGTCTTATTCTTGTGAGATTTCGCCCTTAAAGAAGACTGGGGCATGTCAAGGACACCGCAAGTTCTTGCCAGTCAGCTGCGCATTTGACTGTCCATTCCCTGATTGTGTTCACTCGATCAGAGCGACTCAGTTGAGTTGAGCACGCGGCTCATCTTGCGTAAACCTCTCTGCTCTCCTGGACCCATGTTGCCATCATCACTGCAGGATGATGACTGCGTGTGGCCCACTCCTCCTGCTAAGTCTGCTGGCAGGACAGGTGGGAGTGCTTGATCCTCCTCACCTGTCCCCCCCAATCTCCTGGGGTTTTACTGGGAGGCACGAGCAAAGGGGTCTGCTGAGGTCCTCTCTCCTACTGGGAGAGTAATTCGGGAAGATCACATCCTGGAAGGACTTGAGGGTCCTCTCCCTCAGGATGCGGACACCCCTGACATAAAGTGGACTTTTGTGGTGATCATCACTCTGATATGTCAACACAATAATCTCAGGGAAGGGGCTAGGTTTCTGTGGATTGTCCACCACGCTTCGAATACTTTTGGGGTCCCAAGAACGAGCCAAAGGTTTCAGTGGGGCTGCCAAGGTCCTCGCTTGCCTATGGGGTATACTATGACCAGGTGAATAATCTTGTCTCTGGGCAACAGAATTCACTTTGGTCCAACATCTAGGACAAGCTCCTTCCCTTCTGCCTTGACAGAAGCGGTACTACACTCCCTTGGAGGGGTCTTTGCTGACCAAGCAGGTTGACCCGGACTTGGTTCGTCTACACCTGGGTCTCGCTGCAGCACCTTGCTTTGGAATGAGTCTCCCTTTTGCAGCAAGAGGCAGTGAGTCTGGGCGCTACTGTCATGGCAGTCTCCTGGCTGGATCTTTAGTCATTCACAGTATCCAAGGTGGCTTCCTCCTCTGGTGCTATTGTCCCTGGAGAAGACTCTGCCTTCAGGAGACTGCCAGTCTGAAGGTAGGGCCATTTCCTACCTTACTGAAGGTAGGTCTGTCTCCTACTTTGCCTCCCAGATGGCAAACCTGTGGGCAAGCCTGGTGCTGAAGAGGAGGGATGCTGTCCTGGCTCTGATCACCAGTTCTGCAGGTCCTGAATCGACATGAATTGTAAGGAACAGACCATTGCTGGCGTCTACTCTCATCCCTAGAGAGTTGGTAGATGTTGCTGTAGACAAGTGTCAGGCCAAAGACAGTAACCACCTTGTCCACCAGGCCGTGGCTAAGATCTCATGGTCTTCACCTGCCACTGCAGCCCGACTTTCGAGTTGGGC
>NC_087208.1:73629047-73648658 GCF_015104395.2 Macrobrachium nipponense | reverse complement strand
AAGGACGGGATGATTTCGATCCCGGAGTTTGGCACTCGAAGGATTGAGGACTTCGAGTTTCTATCCTCCGGGTCTGTCACAGCCTTTCATCGGGTATGCTAGGCTGACGCCAACGGCTCTTACGAGAGAGGACAAGATCTCGAAGGAGTCAGTCCTCTACAGTAGAGATCACGCCCAACGGAATGGGTTCACTGCCTTGAGGACTGGGAGTGTACTAATACTAGACTCCAGGCCTATAAGAGCCCCTTCACTATTTTCGCGACGGAAGAGGAGGTCTCTCTTCCGTTCGCCACGAAATTGGTGGAGAAGGCTCTTCAGGCAGTCCTCAAGGATGAGCCCGTTCCACAGTTGAGAGGAGTCGGAGTCTACTTCTCCACTCTTCCCCGCCTTCGGTAGAGTTATGGGAAAACCTGCCAGCTACTTTTACGCTGGGTAAACTCAAGCCGGACTGCGCTATGGACCAGTTCGGTGAGAAGTTACCTAGGCTGCCGGATTCCTAATCCAGGCAGAGTTCGATGCGCGAACTAGGTCTTTGGCAGGTCCCTTAACTCTCTTATCGTTACGGAAATGGCTGCTCTTTCATACGCTAACGAACCGCTGTTCAAGATCCTGGCGAAATCGCAGTTTTCAGACGGTTCTGTTAGACGCCTTTGACTTCTTGGCCAAGCCAGGAGGAACTGTCGGAAGCACTGTTCTTCAAGAGTGCACTATCAGGCACGAGCCTAATAGACTCTTGGCTGCGAGCATGTGGGGAGCGGATCTCGTTCCCAGAGTCCGCAGTGAACGAAGTCCACCACGAAGCTGCTAGACTCAAACCAGAGCCTTAGAGCTAGGTGGGGGGTATTTCCTCTAAGAGGAAAACAGGAATCCGTTCCCACAGCTGGCAAGAAACCAAAGAAGGCTGGTAAGAGGTTCCAGCCATATAAAAAAAACTCCAGCATCAGCAGCAGTTTGTGCAGGCAGTCCCAGTTACCCAACAGGGACAAACCTGCTACATCTAAGCAAAACCCAGCCTTTCCTCCTGGTGCCCCAGCAATCGCAACCTTCGACTTCCTACGCTATCTCGCCTGCCTTTAACCCAGCTTATGAGGCTCAAGGCTACTCTCAAACCGAGGGGTAGGGCGAGAGGTTACTTTCGTCACCGTGGGCGCAGGAAGGGGCACAAGGAGTAAGCAGTTCAGAGGAGGGCGTGGTGGCCAACCCGCCCATCAGCAATGAGGCTCCCAGGTAGGAGGGAGGCTGTTCCTCTTCCGCCACAGGTGGGGGTTCAGCAGTTGGCACAGAGCATAGTGTCCAAAGGATTAGGCTGGAGCTGGATCCAAGATCCTCCTCCAATCAAATCATTTCATCAGATACCGCAAAGGAATTGATAGATTACGCGGAAGAACTCCTTCAGAAAGGAGCTATTGCGAGAGTCAAACATCTAAAATTTCAAGGTCGCTTATTCAGCGTGCCAAAGAAAGGCTCAACAAAAAGAAGGGTAATCTTAGACTTGTCAAAGCTAACTCTTTCATTCGCTGCGACAAGTTCAAGATGCTTACCCTCTCGCAAGTAAGGACCTTACTTCCGCGTGGAGCCGTCACATGCTCCATCGATCTTACAGACGCATACTATCATATCCCTATAGCCAGGCACTTCCGCCCATTCCTAGGATTCAGGCTAGGAAATCAGACATTCTCATTCAAAGTGATGCCCTTCGGTCTGAATGTAGCCCCCAGGGTATTCACAAAGATAGCAGAAGTGGTGTACAACAATTGAGAGCTCAGGGAAATCATGGTAGCGGCATACCTCGACGATTGGTTGATCTGGGCACCAACAGTCGAGGAATGTCTCAAAGCTACCAAAAAGTAGTTCACTTTCTGGAACATCTGGGGTTCCAGATAAACAAAACGAAATCCAGACTTATTCCGGAATCTCGTTTTCAGTGGCTAGGAATCCAATGGGATTTGTCCTCCCACAATCTATCAATTCCAGTGGTCAAACGGAAGAAATAGCAAAATCTGTCAGGCAATTTCTCAAATGCAAACAAACGTCAAGAAGAAACCAGGAGAGAATCCTAGGGTCTCTTCAGTTTGCTTCAGTAACAGATATCCTTCTGAAAGCAGGCTGAAGATATAAATCGAATTTGGCGGTCAAAAGCAAACTCCAAAATATCGAGACAAGTTGTCAGTAATTCCACAGATCCTCCGCAACCAACTACGGCCTTGGTCAAAAGTAAAGAACTTAGCCAAGAAAGTACCCCTTCAATATCCCCTCCCAGTGTTAACCATTCACACGGATGCATCCCTGTCCGGGTGGGGGGGATACTCTCAGTTCAAAACAGGTTCAGGGGACTTGGTCAGTTCAATTTCGCCAGCTCCACATAAACGTGTTGGAAGCAATGGCAGTATTTCTTACTCTGAAGAGACTGCTTCCCCGAAGAAGTCTCATCTAAGGCTAGTTTTGGACAGTGCAGTGGTAGTTCATTGCATCAACAGAGGAGGGTCCAAATCCAAGCATGTGAACCAGTCATGATAGCCATCTTTGCATTAGCAAGCAAACACAAATGGCATCTGTCTGCCACTCACCTGGCAGGAGTAAGAAATGTGATAGCAGACTCCCTGTCCCGGTCCAGTTCCTCTGGATCAGAGTGGCTCTCTGGACGTCGGGTCATTCCAGTGGGTAAGCCGGAGAGTCCCAGGTCTCCAAGTGGATCTCTTCGCCTCACAAGCGAACCAGCAAGGTCCCTTGCTATGTGGCCCCCAACCTGGACCCTCTGGCTTATGCCACGGACGCCCTGTCGTTGGATTGGAATCAGTGGAGGAGATTTATGTTTTTCTCCAGTGAATCTTCTCTTGAAAGTCCTAGACAAAACTAAGGTCTTTCAAAGGGATAGTAGCTCTGATTGCACCGGACTGGCCCAAGAGCAACTGGTATCCTCTTCTTTTGGAATTGGGTCTCCGACCTCAACGGATCCCCAATCCCAAACTATCACAATCAGTACAAATGAGGACTGTGTTCGCTTCCTCAGGAACTCTCCAGACCCTAACTTTATGGACTTCATGAAGTTTGCGGCTAATAAAGATGCTGACATTGATCACAGAATATTCTCCTTCCTAGAATCAGATAAGAGAGAGTCAACCATTAGACAATATGACTCAGCTGTTAAAAAATTAGCATCTTTCTTGAGAGAATCGAACACTACAACATGACAGTTAATTTGGCTATATCCTTTTTCAGATCCTTATTTGAAAAAAGGTTTAGCAGCTAGCACGATTACCACTCATAAGTCGGCTTTGAAGAAAATCTTTCAAGTAGGTTTTCAGATAGATTTGACTGAATCTTATTTCACATCTATCCCTAAGCCTGTGCTAGACTTAGACCTTCTCAGAGGCCTACTACAGTTTCATGGTTCTTAAATGATGTCCTCAAACTAGCTTCAGATACTGCAACTCTCTTGTACATTCATAATGCTCCTGAGGAAGACACTATTCTTATTAAGCCTAGCCTCAGGAGCTAGAATTTCAGAACTGTCGGCTCTATCCAGGGATGCGGGTCATGTGGAATTCCTCCCATCAGGAGAAGTTTCTACTTGCTCCGGATCGTAGCTTTTTAGCCAAAAATGAAGATCCTCTTGCAAGGTGGGCTCCTTGGGTCCTTGGAAGGTTATCCCACTTCCACAGGATTCTTCTCTCTGCCCAGTATCAACTCTTAGAGCCTTTCTATCTCGCACTTCTTCTAGATCCTCGGGTGCTCTCTTCATGAGAGAAAAAAAAGGTGGTACTTTATCAGTTAAGGCATTAGACAGCAAATCCTTTACTTCATTAAACAAGCCAACCCTGAGTCATTCCCAAAAGCACATGATATCAGGGGAGTAGCCACCTCAATTAATTATTTCCAACATATGAACTTTGAGGATCTTAGAAAGTATACTGGATGGAAATCCCCGACAGTCTTTAAACGGCATTATTTAAAGTCCTTGGAATCTTAAAGTTTTCAGCAGTAGCAGCGGGAAACATAGTTTACCTGATACTGCTTAGTAGTTGTAGTATTGATCCAGGTCTCCTTTCTACCTACTTCAACCAACATGCCTCAACCTATCGTCAGGCTACTCAACATCATAGCCTTAGCCGTTGTGTCCTTTATAGTAGTTTGTCCCTTATTTTTTTGCTAGGGACAACCACCCTTGTACTGATATGTACTTCAGTGTTTCCTACCCTTATTTTTATGCTAGGGTAGGCCACAATATGTTTGTATAAATTCTCCATTGGGTTTGTGATAAGTTTCACTCACAATGTGTTTGTATATATTTGAATTAATTGTATTAATTGTATTAATGATGGACTTGAGTGTTCCTACCCTTATTATTTTTATGCTAGGGTTAGGACCACATATATGTGATAATTGTAATTATATATTCTAAATAAGTAAATCCAAAAATTTCCTTATTTTACATGCATATTTATAATTTTATTATCTACCATTTAAGTACTTTAAGTTTACTAACATTCTGTTATTGATTATTGTAATAAGTTAGTTTAAGTGCTTATTTTTTGTATGCAGTATCTGATTTACTTATATAGATATCCATCATTTTCTTTTAATCTGTTTTTCATTATTTCCTTTTCCATCTTGTCTGTTTTCTCTGGTACTCTTTCATAGGCCGACACGAGCTGAGCCCAGAAAAGGGATTTTGACGAAGGAAAAATCTATTTCTGGTGATTGGCTCGTGTCGCCCTATGAAACCCATCCCTTTTTATGGTTTTGTTTTCCCCCCCCTTCGCAGGACAAGATGTAATTTATGTTTTAAGTTAAGGTGTTTAATTAAGGATGTCCGCTAGGGCGCTGCTGTCCGTGGCGTCCTCTAGTAGTAGTAGTAGAGGCTGCATCGCCCGTGGTATCGGCTCTCTCTTGGGGGGATTCTGATAGGGAAGTTCTAATTGGTGTTTGTTTGTCTCGTGGTAGTGTTTCACACTCGCCCCTATATCATACCGACACTTCTTTTTAAGAGTGAGCGAGTCAGTTTTACTGACATTTTCTTAATTTTGTTTTCTCTGGTAATTTTAGGATAATTTTACCTAGAAAGAATGATGTTAAGGATACTTTCATAGGGCGACACGAGCCAATCACCCAGAAATAGATTTTTCCTTCGTCAAAAATCCCTTTTTTAGGAAATTAAATTAAAATAAAAGATTAACTTATTGGTTCCTTACCTGATAGCACAAAGTAGACTATGTGATTACTGTCACCTAAAGCCTGCTTATGGCTTTATCAGAGTTGCCAGCCAGGTTTTGACCTGTAGTGCTGGTGCTCTCTGGATGCTCTGTCAACGGGGACATGACCACAATGCGACAAGACCATCTAGGCAAAACAATATGGCAGTAACACAGCAACCGACCACCACCTGACCAACTAATGCAAAAAACCCCTGATATTAAACACTATGGAATGGGAGATTTTCACAGAAGATCTCACCATCAACCAAAAAACACAATAAACTAACTAAACTAAGCTAAGCGGGATAGGGAGAGAGCTACCTTCAGCCCCCAAAACTGTGTCTGCCGAAATGTAAGGTCCCAAAGAACTACAGTTCTCGTAAATCGTTCTCACATCCCGGAGGTAATGTGAGGCGAATACGGAATTGCTCCTCCAAAAGGTGCTATCAAGAATATCTCTGATAGACATGTTCCTTTGGAAGGCAAGAGGAGGTAGCTACGGCTCTGACCTCGTGAGCTTTCACTTTAAAGAGGCTCATATCAGTCTTCTGGCAAGATGAATGAGCCTCTTTAATGACGTCCTCAAGAAGAAAGCAACAGCATTCTTCGACAACGGCAAATCTGGTCTCTTCACCGAGCACCAGAGATTACCTGAGGGACCTCTTATCTCTCTAGTCCTATTCACATAGAACTTGAGAGCCCTGACAGGGCACAGGGCTCTCTCTGGTTCTTGACCCACGAGACTCGATATTTCCTTTGATTTCAAAGCTCTTTGGCCAAGGATTAGACGGGTTCTCGTTCTTAGCCAAGAAAGAAGGGTTCAACGAGCAGACAGCGCTGTCTCCCTTGAAACCCACTAGGCTACTGAACGCTTGATTTTCACTAACTCTCTTCGCCGTCGCCAGAGAAGCTAGGAAAAGCGTTTTCCTCGTTAAGTCCCTTAGAGAAGCTTCATGGAGAGGCTCAAAGGACTTAGCATCAGATGTTTCAACACCACATCTAAATTCCATGAGGGCGGTCTTGCTTGTGGAATTTGGTGGTTTCAAACGACCTTAAGAGATCGTGCAGATCCTTATTGTCGGAGAGGTCCATTCCTCTGTGGCGAAAAACGGCAGACATACTCCTATAACCCTTGATTGTAGGAACTGCCAATTTTTGCACATTTCTTAGATTAGAGATAAGAAATCTGCTATCTGATTCACAGAGTCGTGGAAGAGGAAATTCCTTCCTTCTTGCACCATGCCCTGAAGGAGGACCACTTGGACTGGTAGACAGCTCTTGAAGAGGCTCTTCGAGCATTAGCGATTGCTCTCGCAGCTGCCTTTGAAAAGCCTCTCGCTCGCTGGCCAGCTTTTCGATAGTCTGAACGCAGTCAGGGCCAGAGCGGAGAGGTTTTGGTGAAACCTTTTGAATGAGGGCTGTCTGAGTAGATCTCTCCTCCAGGTCAACGTTCTTGGGAAGTCCACAAGGAACGTCATGACCTCTGTGAACCACTCTCTTGCTGGCCACATTGGGGCAATCAGAGTCAACCTTGTCCCTTCTGACGCTGCGAACTTTCTCATTACGTCCCCCATGATCTTGAATGGGGGAAAGGCGTAAAGATCCAGGTCTGTCCAGTCCCAGAGCAACGCGTCCACTGCAATTGCCCCTGGGTCCATAACCGGGGAGCAATACAGAGGAAGCCTCTTCGTCCTTGATGTAGCGAACAGGTCTACTAGAGGGACGTCCCCACAATTTCCATAAGTTTTGACAGACTTCCTGGTGCAAGGTCATTCTGTTGGTAGAATCTGATTCCGGCGGCTGAGAAGGTCCGCCCTGACATTCTGAACCCCTGCACGAATCTTGTCAGGATCTTGATGCGCCTTGCGTCTGCCCAAAGCAGAACTTCCTTCGCCAGGAGAAAAAGGGATCTGGAGCGAGTCCCTCCCGGATTCTTTAGATACGCAAGGGCTGTGGTACTGTCCGAGTTGACTTGAACAACCTTGCTTGACAGTTTTTCTTCGAAGAACTGCAGCGACAGGAATATCGCTGCCAGTTCCTTTACATTGATGTGCCAGGCTACCTGTTCCCCTCTCCAGGAGCCTGACACTTCTTCCCCCCCTAGTGTTGCTCCCCAACCGGAAATGGAAGCGTCTGAGAACAAACACTAGGTCGGGGCTCAGAAGATTTAAGGAGAGGCCCTCTCGTAACTTCTGAGGGTCGAGCCACCATCTTAAGTGTACTCTTACTTCGTTGGAGATCCTTAGGATCGCATTCAGGTCCCCCTTTCGACGTCCATTCTTCCGCAAGGAAGAATTGAAGAGGCCTGAGGTGCAGTCTTCCCAGCGAGACAAACTTTTCTAGTGAGGAAATGGTGCCCAGCAGACTCATCCACTCCCTCACCGAACAAGCTTCTCTCTCTAGGAAGGCTGCGACTTTCTCTAACCCCAGTCGCTGACGTTCCTGGGATGGAAACGCCCGAAAAGCCACTGAATCCATCTGAATCCCCAGATACACGATGGACTGTGGTCGGGGTCAGATGCGACTTTTCGGTGTTGACCAACAGACCCAGAGACTTTGCTAGGGCTAGCGTAAACTGAAGGTCCTTTTCAGACACTTCTGCCTCGACGACGCTCTGATCAGCCAATCGTCGAGGTAGAGGGATATCCTGATTCCATGACGAATGGAGCCACTTCGCTACTCCATAATCATTGTGAAAACCATTGGGGCCGTGCTGAGACCGAAACAAAGGGCTCTGAACTGCCAAACCCTGTTGTCCAAGACGAATCTCAGGTACTTCCTTGAAAGAGGGTGGACTGGGACGTGGAAAGTATGTGTCCTGCAGGTCTAGAGGACACCCATCCAGTCGCCAGGTCTTCAATGCTCCCAGCACCGACTGAGGTTTATCCATTCTGAACTTTTATCCTTTTTCTACAAAAAGATTTAGCCTGCTCACATCCAGGACCGGGCGCCAACCTGACGACTGCTTCGGCACTAGGAAAATCCTGTTGTAGAAGCCCGGTGACTCTAGGTCCAAGACTTGTTCCACCGCTCTTCTTTCGAACCATCTGGTCTAAGAGATCGAAAAGAACACTTTTCTTCTCTCCCTGATAGGATGGAGAGAGGTCTCTGGGAGTTGAAGTCAAGGAGGAGGATGAAGAAAGGGGATCTTGTACCCCCGTTCTACTATCTTGAGGGTCCAAGGATCCGCTCCTCTCTGCCTCCAGAACTCCGCAAAGAATTCCAGTCTGGCCCCGACTGGTGTCTGAAGGACGAGATCTTCATTTGCTGTTTTTCGGTTTGAATGAAGCTCTTCCTCTCGAAAACCCTCTCCCTCGAGGAGCTGCTCTCGAGGGGGGTGCCCCGCGAAAGGGTTTGACTTTCTTCGGGGGTTTGCTGAATGTTGAAGTGAAGGAACCGCTGGACGTCTTGAAGACTGAACCAAGAGGTCCTGGGTCGCCTTTTCTTGCAAAACTCTGTGCAAGATCCTTTACCCAATAGCCTGGGGGAAGAGATGGTCCGAAAGAGGCGCAAAGAGCAATTCGCTTTCTGAGCGGGAGATACCGACTTAGCAGTAAAATTGCACAGCAGTGCTCTTTTCTTCAGGAAGGCAGTTCCAAAAATTCGAAACTAGCTCCTCCGAACCATCCCTGACGGCCTTGTCCATACATGACAACACGCTGGACAGCTCCCCCAGACTGAGAGAATCAGGACTTCTAGACTGAAGGTCCAAAACTCCCAGACACCAGTCTAGGAAATTAAACACATTAAGGGTACGAAGAAGTCCCTTCAAGTGGTGGTCAGTCTCAACCGGAGTCCAGGTCACCTTAGCAGACGCCCCCCTCCCACCCCAAGAGAGACCTCCTCTGGGCGTCCACTAAACTGGAGAAGTCACCAAACGCGGACGAAGGGACCTTTATCCCCACCCCACTCCTCCTTGGTCTCATACCAAACCTCCTCCTTTCCCGGCGAGTCTAGAGGGTGGATGGGCGAAAGTGGTCTTGCCCTGATCCTTCCTTCTGGACATAAAGTCTTGAAGTTTCTTAAACCGCCCCTCTTGGTCGACAGGCGACGTCTTCATTTCGACGAATTCAGGGGGCTTTACGGTCTTGGAAGACGAAAGTTGTGAGGGAGGAGACCTAGGGGCTGTCGGCTGGAACTTGTCCCCGAATGCTGAACGTAACAGCCTAACAAGAAACCTTGTAGTCCGAGACAGCTGAAGCTACCGGCTGTTCTTCCTCTACGGAACTCCCTGGACTACTAAGTTCCCCTTCCTCCCTAAGAGGAACTGGAGAAGGCCTATCAGGAGAGGGAGTACCTCCCGTAGCTCAATCCGATAAGACTTCCGTTGGTTGGAAGTATCCGCTACAGTACGGAAGCGGCCGTACGTTGATCTTTAGAGGCACGGACATCTTCCGAAAGAGGAGCGTCCTTAGAAGCCACGTGACTGTCTTAACAGAAGCTCCCCTACGAAAGGAAGCGCGAGCTTCCTGACGAGCGGCGCCAAAAGTGTCCTGCTTAGACAAGCGAGCGTCCTGCTTTGCAATCTCAAAAGCGTCCTGCTTCGCTCGAAAAGCGTCCTGCTTCACACGGCGAGCATCCTGCGAGTGTCCTCAAAAGCGTCCTGTCTAAAACCAGAAGCGTCCTGCTTCGCGCGCCGAGCGTCCTGCCGAGCGTCCTTAAAAGAGTCTTGAAGAGAGCTCAAAGCGTTCCTGTCTAGAACGCCGAGCGTCCTGCCGAGCGTCCTCAACCGCTACTTGCCGAGAGCGTAAAGCGTCCTGCTTCGAACGCCGAGGCGTCCTGACGAGCGTCTTCTCCTGAGAGAGTAATAGGTCTGCTAGGAGAACGGAAAGAAGAACGCTGACGATCCGGAGGCGGAGAGAGAGACGAGCGAGCTGAGAGAGAATGAGGCCGCTTAGTCCTCTTGACGGGCAGCCGAACGTCCTTCCTACGCTTAGGCTCGACTGCTGCTGGGCAAGTCCTCTGAGCCATCAGCGACGTAATCTGGTCCTGAAGGGACACAAGGATATCCTTCGTAGGTGACGAAGGAGCAAAAGAAGGGGCAGGACTGAGAGTGCGAGAAGGCGAGGGGCGAGGGGACGGCCCTCCTTCCCTTTTCTAGCAGGTACAGCTATCTGCCTCTCAGGTGAACACGCCTGTGCGTGGAAACGAACGTCCTCATCGGAAGAAAGCCTTCCTCTCTTCTGAGGAGGAAAGGCGTCATAAGCGTCCTCTGACGAAAGAGGAGACATAGGACGTGAAGCGTCCTCAAAACGCGAAAAGTCCATTTCAACGGACGCGAGTCTCTCCGAGCGCTCCACCCCCTTGCGCGGGGAGACGCTTCGGAGGACGAAAAGCAATCTTTCAGGATACGCGCTCGTGCGCGCTCCTTGGCAGCCTGGGATTTAGCAACAAGGCCTGCCGAAGGGACGCCAGATCGGTGGGAGCCCCCGTAACCCTCTTGCGGCTTTCGACATACCCACTCCCTGAGTCCTGGGAGTCCGATAAGGAGTCTAGGGGCCTAGAGGCATTATGGGGCCGATCTGACGCCCCTCCACAACACTTAGGGGCACTAACACAAACTTTCACTGGCCGGTTTCTAGGGCCAAAACTTTAGATTCGAGAGCACGAAAAATAGACTCTAGAATCAGAGAGAGGGTGTTACCTTCTCAGACACAGCACTGGGGCCCGAAAAAAAAAGGAACAACACAGGATTAGGTTGGGCGAAATCTACTGGAGTTAGAGGAGGAGAAATGTTACTATCCTTACCTTTAGTAGAGCTGCCCTTGGAGGAAGTCCTCCTGACTCTATCGCGCTCCAATTTACGCCGATAGGTCTCATACATCCTCCATTTATCATCATCCAAATCCTTACATTCATTGCACCGACATCAACCACGAAACTTGCCCCCTGCAATCCATACAAACTGTGTGAGGATCAACTGAAGGTTTAAGAAGCCTCACCTTGCATTCACTCCTCACACACACTCTGAAACTTCCCGAACTTGATCCAGACATACTGAATCCAGAAAAGCCAATCCAAAACCAAAATCAAAAACCAATCCACTATACGCGTGCCATCCAACAATCCAGAAGTCGATACCAAAAGTCAATCCAGATATATTAAGCGAGATATGAAAAATCCTAGACGGAGGTACTGTAAACAGATGTTTGCAGCACCGGCGACAGAAAAAAATATGAATAGAAAATGGAATGGTTCCTGATATCCGCCGCCCAGCGGCGGGAATGGGTACTACCACCTGACCGCCCCACTACGTGTGCCGCGAATTTTGAAATTCTGTCGGACGTCAGAAATACAGCTATATATATATCTGTCAGGTAAGTTTCATGAACAAAATAAAAAAGTTAAAAGATCCCACCGGGAAAATGATTAACAGCTAGTCAGCAAGAGCTCATACAAACATACGTCTTCATCGGAAGGTGGCCAATTAATTCCTTATGTAAAGGACCGAGGGTTTGTATATCACATAAGAACAACTCCTTTATTAATTCACTCATAGGTCAAGGTACCACTGTATATATGTATCTATTTTCAATTCTGCCTGAAGCAAGTCAGCATCACACCTCTCCTTTTTCTAAAAACTTCTCTATTACCCATCTCTCTTTCTTTCTCTTTTCCCTCCTCGAGTACATTAAAATATCATAATAGAAATACAGAGGCTACTGCACCGACAAGCATCCTGATGGCAACTAAGGTCTGGACAGGAAACACCGTTCACAAACTTGGTTGCAAACAGTGTTTCCTAGTGTGGACAGGCCTTGAGAGAGCAGAGCGAGCGGTCCAGGATACCTGGAAGGCACCCCAAGAATCATCCTGAGATTCAGGGTGCTCAACACCTGAATGATCATCCTGCAAATCAGACAAAATGGAGGGAAGTCATAGATGTCGAGGTTGTCCAATGGGTGCTGGAATGTGTCCCCTGCAGCGGCCCATGGGTCTGGCATGGCAGAACAGAATACTATCTGAAGCTTTCTATTGTGCCAGTGATGGAACCATTCTGTCCCATCACTTGATTCTGGTGGGTGAGCTTGTCTGCCACTAAATTCCTCTTGCTTGGAATGTACCTGGTTGACAGCGTGCACCTGCATCGCCAACTGGTGAAGCGGAAGGGATACAAGACACTGCTCCTTGTTGACGTATACCACCACTGGTGTCACTCACAAACACCGCAGTGTCCCATCACTCGATCCTGAAAATCTTGGAGGGGCTGGAAGGCTGCTTTGCGTCCAGGATGCTGATGTGAAGGCACTTGTAGTCTCAGTTGTCAGTTCCACACTCCTGAAGTCAGCAACATCTCCTAGGTGTGCCCCATCCCTCAGTCAATGCATCCAATAACAGAAGCATGTACAGAGGGGTAGTATGCAGGTATACTCCTACCTGTCATCCAGTCACCAGTCTAGATCCTCTCCCACCTCCTCTGAGAGAGGAATGAGAAAGGATTGAGGGTCTCGAGACTGAGACCATATTCCTTCTGTCAGGTTGAGCCAATCGTTGAGATACCTCAACAGACATATCCCTTGCAAATGGGCCCAAGCTGATATCAGGGTGAACACTTGTGTGAAAACCTGGAGAGCGGTCGAGAGCCCGAAACAGAGTGCCCTGAATTGGAACACTGTCTCCTAAAGGATAAAGTGTAGGTACTTGTGGAAGGACAGATGGATGGGTATTTGGAAATAAGTCTCCTTCAATTCCATCGTAAGCATGAAGTCATTCTCCACGATGGAGGCAAGCCAGAACCAAGGCTAGTAAACGAACTGGTTCAAAGGAGATGGGTCTATAACCGATGCGACTGTAAAAGCCTGGGGACCAGTCCGACACGACTTCCACAGCATCCTTGCTCAGAGTGGCTTGCACTTCTTGCTTGAGTGCTAGATCCTTTGGCAAACCAGAAATTACAATTTGTCGTAATTGTATATTTCCTAACTATACAAACCTGAGGTCCTTTAACATATGGAATGTAATCAGCCTAAGCTGGAACTGATCATAAGCTATAGAACAAGGAGGTTCGGTAGTTAACTGCTTGTCCGATAGTCGGGTGTCCCGCCCGACTGGGAGGTGAGGCTTCACTTTGCTTCAGGCCCAGGAACAGAGTGAGGGGTGGCATGAGGTGGGACTATGTGTAAAGGACCTCAGGTTTGTATAGTTAGGAAAAATACAATTTATGACAAATTGTAATTTGTTCCGACACATTATACAAACACTCGGTCCTTTAACATATGGACGACTCATTGGTGGGTGGAATCTGAGTCTTAAGAACAGACTGGTGTTCGTCAGACCTTGGTTACCTCCCTGGTCATAAGAGCAGAGGGAGGGATCCTAGCCTCTGCCCAGCTGATCGGGGTGTGCACCGCAGGATCAGTGGTCAGACCTCTGGACCAATTCATAAGAGGGAAGCAAGTGTGCCTCTTATGAATAGCAAGCAAGAACTAGTTACTACTCTAGAGCCAAATATAAGGTCATGGGTTTGTTTTTGTTGGCGTCCACTTCCCACCTTGTTAGGGGAGTGGTGGAATGAAAGAGACAGGACGGAGATCAGTCGCGTAGCTTACCTGCATCGGCCTCCTGTAACCGAGTTAGTGACGACCACAGCCCTCTGCACACAGGTAGAGGAGAGAAAGGAGGAGGAAGAGAAGCCAGTCACACTCTCATTCTCTCGCTCATTCATGCAGTCTCACGAGGATGCAATGCTGTTCTGTCCTCGCGGGAGCTGGGTAAGCTACACAACTTGTTAAGCAGCCAACAGGGGTCCCAAGGAAAAGGTGTCCACGGACCTGTGGGCGATATCCCGAAGATAAAAAGATGTGAAGGTGGTTTGGTTGGCCCAAACCCCTGCCTTCAGTACCTGTGCCACAAAGAAGTTCTTGTGGAACGCAAGGGTTGGACCAATACCTCTGACTTCGTGGCTCTGGACGAAGGGTACGGTGTCATCACTCCTATCCAAAGCGTACGCCTTCTGATTTCACCCACGAAGCCGAGAAAGAAAGTGTTCTTGGACACCTCCTTCTTGTAACCCCGGTGCTAACAAACGAGGCGTCGACACTCAGGCCTGAGGTGGCGAGTTCTCTTCAGATAGCAGCGTAGCGCCCTCACAGGACAAAGCAGCATCTCATCCGCATCATTGTTGGTGAAGTCCTTAAGGGAGGGGATCGCAAGTGACTCGAACTGGTTGTCAGGGACTGAAGGGTTCGAGCATCACAGATCCCCATCCCCTCGAGTGCTTAACATCGAAGGAAAGACCATGAAGTTCCCCTACTTGCTTTGCCGATGCCAGGGCCAGCAGAAAGACGGTCTTGAGGGTCAGATCCGTGTCTGGCGACTCCGGAGTGGCTTGAAGGGTCTTCGAGTCAAACTCCTAAGGATGAGAGTCACGTCCCACTCCGGGGGCCTGAGTTCCCTGGGTGGGCAAGACCTCTCGAAGCTCTCCATCAGGAGGGAGATCTCCATGGAGGTGATGTCCACTCCCCGCAGCTTAAGGACTAGGGCCAGGGCGGCCCTGTAGCCCTTCACTGCGGAGAAGGAGAGGAGCTTCTCTCGGCGAAGGAAGACGAGGAAATCCACTACCTGCTGAAGAGTGGCTCTGAGGAGAGAGAGAGGACCCCGTCCACGACACCAACCACAGAAGACGGACCACTTCCCCTGGATACCACAGGGACTGCAGATGGACTGCCTGAGGTACCCACAGCCATCTCTGTTGTGCTGCTCGGCGCGAAAGGCCTCTCGCTCACAAGAGATGGTGGATAACAACCAACTGTGCAGAGACAGGGACCGAGCCGATCGGTGGTACCATTCCACGTGTGGCTGGCACATGGAGGTTGTGCAGTGGGGAATCTCTCTCGGTGCTTTGGCGAAAGAGCCAGCAGGTCCGGATACCAGGCCATTTGGGTGCCACCAAAATCACTCGTCTGGGTGAAGTGACCATCCAGTCCCTATCACCTGATTCTGACAGCTGAGCTTGTCTGCCACTTCATTCCTCTTGCCTGGAATGTATCAGGCTGACAGCTCTACCGAGTGAGCTACGGCCCATCGTGCACCTGCAACGTCAACTGGTGCAACAGGAGGGACACTAGGCCCCCGTTTGTTGACGTATGCCACTACCGTGGCATTATCGTTCATCAACACCACTGAGTGTCCCATCATCTGTTCCTGGAACTCTTGGAGAGTGAGGAACGCTGCCTTGAGCTCCAGGACGTTGATGTGAAGGTGCTTGTTGCGATGGTCCCACACACCTGCAGCCAGCAACTCCTCCAGGTGTGCGCCCCACCCCTCAGTCGACGAGTCTGAGAACAGCAGCATTTCTGGGGGGGGGGGCGGAGAGGCACTCCTCTTACGAAGTTCCTGTCGTCCAGCCACCAGGCTAGGTCCTGCCTCACCTCCTCCGTGAGAGGCACAGGGAAGTACGGTGGGTCTCTTGCCTGTGACCAACACTCCTTCAGCCTCCACTGAAGAGACCGCAGGTGAAAATGCCTGTGAGGGACTAACTTCTCGAGAGACGACAGGTGACCGATCACGACCTGCCACTGCTGAGCTGGCTGCTCCTGTAGGGACAGGAACCTTCCAGCTGCCTCCCTGAACCTGCTGATCCACGAGTCTACAGGATAGACTCGCCCTGCTACCGTGTCGATCAGCATGCCCAGGTACTTCATCCTCTGCTTGGGCTCGAGATCTGACTTCTCGAAGTTCACCACGATCCCAAGATCGCGACAGAATTCAATGAGTCGATCCCTGTCCTGTAGCAACTGCGAGCAGGAGCTCGCCAGGACCAGCCAATCGTCGAGATACCTCAGAAGATGTATCCCTACCGAATGGGCCCAAGCAGACAACAGAGTGAACACTCACGTGAACACCTGTGGGGCGGTAGAGGGACCGAAACAAAGTGCCTTGAATTGGTACACTATCCCGTCGAGGATGAAGCGGAGGTACTTCCTGGAGGACTGGTGGATGGGTATCTGGAAACATGCATCCTTCAGGTCCACAGAAAGCATGAAGTCGTTCTCCCTGACAGAAATGAGCACGGAGCGTGTGTTTCCATCGCGAACCGAGTCTGGCGAACGAATTGTTCAAGGGAGAGAGATCTATTACCGGGCGCCAGCCCCGCGATGATTTTTCCACTAGGAAATGTCGGCTGTAGAAGCCCGGCGACTGATCCCGTACAATCTCCACAGCTCGTGTGCTAAGCATGACTTCTACTTCCTGCCGAAGCGCTACGTCCCTGGCAGAACCAGGGACGTACGTCTGCTGATGGACCGGTTAGGAGGTGAGGGGTGGCCGTGATAGTAGATATCCCTCCCGAAGGACAAGTTACCCAATGGCTCGCCAGGCACTCCCCCCCCCTTCTGGCAGCAGGTGAGGGGGAATGTCGTCCCTAGCGTTTCCCCTTCTTCGACTTCTTCTTCCCGGTTCCTCCTCGGAAGAAGGACTGGGAGGAAGGCTGACGGTCACTCCTAACAGTACAAGTTGAAGGCTGGGTCTTTCCTCTCGGCTTCGAAGAGGACGTCGTCTTAGCCGCAGAGGAAGCACTACCCAAGCTCCTAGGCTTAGCCACAGTGGCTCAAAGGCTGCCCAGTCACCTTCGAGACTGCCTGGTGGACAAGGAGGTCACTGTCCTCAGTGCGCCACTGTTCCCCCGCAGCATCCACCATCTCTCTGGGGAAGAGAGAGGAGGAACCCAGCACCGGTCTGCTTCTCATACCCAAAGCTGTCTCACGTCCTGCTGCCCTGGTAACTCGAGAGAGGACTGCGTCCCTAAGTCTCAGTACCAGGTTGGCCATCTGGTGGGCCAGGTAGGAGATCGCCCTACCCCCAGACTGACACAATGTCCTAAAAGCCGGGTCCCCTTAGGGAGTGATGTTTCCCGAGGAGGCCGCGACCTTGGACACTGTGAGGGACCACAGGTCCAGCCAGGAGACTGCTTGGAATGCTCCCATGGCATTCGATTCCAAAGCCAATGCCTCTTGCTGCGAGAACCTGAAGTTCTCGGCCAGCAGGTGTTGAAGAGACACACCCGGAGTTAGCCTGGCTAGCTCCGGGTTAACCTGTTTGAGGTGCAGCGGGTCCTCCGACGACACGTAGAACCGCCTCTGCCGTGGTAGAGGAGGGGGAAGTAGCTTGGACGACCTGCCAGAACGAAGTGATCCCTCCTGTCCGGAGACGAGAGTCCACCTGGCCCAGCACACTGTCGGCCAAGGCTGATCGGGGCAGACCCACCGTCATCCTGGGTTCCTTCTTAGGACCCCACACCGATCCTTCCCCGAGGTCATTGTGCTGACGAATCAGTGCGGTGACCTCTGCAAACGATCTCTGGATCTCGGGAGTGACTGCGTCCTGGGTAAACAGACAGTCAAGTCCATCTAGGGAGAACGCCTCCCGAGATCCTCCTCCTTCCACAAAAGGAACCATGACAGACCCCTCTTGGTCTCCTCCAACCACTTGTGCGTACGATCTGGTCAGTCCCAAGACCATGCAAGGTTCATTGGCCCTCGTGGAGGGACCGCGAGAAGCGCACTCCTCGCGGTCGCTCCTGATTGCCTCGCTCCTCCTGGTGTAGCTTGAGGAGGTTGAAGGGATAGGAGAGGCAGACCTGATGCTCCCACCCCCTGCCCACTAGCAGAGCCGGTGTGTTGGGGGGGGGGGCCTGCAGGCGATCACCAACTCGCAGTGACGATCGAGCTGCAAGCCTAGTAGCACGGTCCCCCTGAGGAGAACCGCTGGACAGAGAACAGTAGCGACGGTCCCGAGCGTCAGGAGAGCTGCTACCTGTCAGCCTATCTGTCCAGTCCCGGTGGGAGCGATGGTCAGGAAACCAGCAGAGTCCACTGTCGTGGTGGGAGCGTGGCCCGTCCTCACGGTGCGTCACGGTAGCCGGGTCCTGGTGACTGGGGGACCTCTTCCTCATCTCGGCCCGTGTACGGTCCGGTGGGACCGTGGCGTCAACCCTGGGGACCGGCAGATCGCCACGAGAGCGATCGCCGGTCTGCCGGGAGTCGCCTGAGCAACTGCCACCAGTCTTCCGCTCCGTGCCTGGGTCCTGGCGGCAAGCAGGCTCGGCTGCTTGGACCCTGGCTGCATGGTCACCTGCGGGAAACCGTACACTTGGTACCACTCGCGAACGAGCAACCGAGACATTTCCTGGTGCCAAGGCAGAACCTCTGGCACCAGGAGAAGAGGTACTGGTGTTAGCTGGTACCCCTCCAGTCCCCGTCTTCTTCCTTGCATAAGGAGAGATGGGCCCCATTCCCAAAGGAACAGGAGGACCAGTGGAAGCCCCAACTGTCCCACCGGAGTGGGACAGACCCTTAAAGGTCTCTGAGCATACTCTTGCGTCAACACCGTTGTTGTCGTCGACGTCTCTGGTCCATGGGTCACCGCCCTGAGTCCACGCGCAGCCAGGTGGTACAGCAGCCCCTGAATACTCGGTTTGCCCAGGAGCCCAAGCGAGTACCAGACCTGCTCGAGATCGCCACCCGCGGCAGGCATACCTGAGGAAGGAATAGTTGGGTTAGGGGGGAAGGGGGGGGGGGGGGGAGTTCCCACCGAGCGAACGGACGATCCCGAGTACACAAATATCACGTCTCTGTGCGAGAGCATTCGCACCCTCGGCACCAAGTACATAAAGGATGAGGGTCTGCATTGTAAAGAGACCTAAAGGCCCCACACCTATGGCCCTCCACACCAGGGCACAATCTACGGCTGACTGAGGGGCAGGGGGTCTCTCCGGCTCGTGGCCTTCCATTTTTCCACGAAAAATAGTACAATAAAGAAAAAAACCAAGTACTTACAAGCTTCCACACGCACAAGTACTACAAGGTTACGAGAAAAAGCGGTGATGAACTTCGTAGAGAAGTAAACAAAGCATATGACACAGCAGGCAGAGTGGCGAAGAGCACATCTTGTTCCTATGGCGGCCGAAAGCAAAGTGAAGCTTCACCTCCCAGTCGGGCGGGTCACCTGACTATCGGACAAGCAGTTAACTACGGAACCTTCTTGTTCTAAAGCTTACGACCGGTTCCAGCTGGTGCTAATTACATTCCATATGTTAAAGGACCGAGGGTTTGTATAACGTGTCAGAACAAATGTAGGTTAGGAGACAGACTGGAGAGTTGGTGAGGGATGGCTGAGAGACTGAGGTTAAAAGATACCCCTCCCAAAGGACATCTACTACCCAAATCTCGGCTCCATATCACTGCCATGTTGCCCAATGGTTCAATAGGCACCCCTACCAATGGCAGCAGCTGGAAGGGAACACTACCCCTAGCATTTCTCCTTCTCCTTGCTTCCTTTTTCAGACTGGAAAACTGGCTCAAAGGGGCATGATTGAACACTCTTTCCAGTGGAAGAAAAGAGCAGGGTCTTCCCGCACTTGCCCCACAAAGCCTGGGTCTTCTTAGGGGCCTAGGATGTCATAGCCCAACTCGAAAGT
>NC_087208.1:73605759-73628547 GCF_015104395.2 Macrobrachium nipponense | reverse complement strand
GGTACTGGCCGTCTCCTGAATAGTCCTTTAGTTCGAGGAATTGAGTGTAGACCTGCAGTATGTAATGTTCCATTGAGTAGATCAATGGCATCATCTACACGGGTTGGAAAATCTTTTGCATCCCCCTCCAACTCACTCAAATCTTTGAATTTTCTCCCAATTTGCTTTCTCCAAGCACCACCGTGGTGATCTCGGGATAGGTGGACCATCATTGGTGTCGATCACAATTGGAGAATGGTCACTGGTATGCCAGTCATCACTTGTTCTCCAACTAAAATCAACACTGCAGTTGGAGCTACATATTTGAAAGGTCGATGCAGGAGACGGTGCCTGTCTGAATGTGGTAATGAGTAGGTTCTCCAGTATTAAGAAGACCTATATCTTCAGTTTCATAGTTAAAGATGCCATCATATTCCCTTTTTTGATTTGATGTTACATCTCCCCACAATGGGATGTCTACTATTGAAGTCACCAAGTAGAAGAAATGGCTCTGGTAGTTGCTGCATCAAGTATATCAAGTTCTCTTGGGAGACATGGCTATTTGGTGGAATGTAAAGGGAACATAAAGTATATTTCCTTCTTAAATCAATTCTTACAGCCACAGCTTGAAGTGGAGTATTTAGTTTCACTTGGTAGTGTGGCACATCTCGACGGATGTAGATGAGGGATCCACCATGATTTCCACCTCTAAATCAAATTTAGTTCTATAGTGAACATATTCCCTAGGACAAGGTGTATATTCACTAGCATGGTCTCTGCAAACATAACCCCTACAGGGGAGTGCTCATAGATCAAAAGCTTCACTTCCCTCATACTTTGCTCGCAGTCCCTGACAATTCCATTGAATAATGGAAGTGAATTTATTTATGTTTGGGACCAATATTATGGTTCCTTTTGACAAGATTGGGAGAGCTCTTTTTCCTACTAGGGGGAGGCATTTTAATGGAAGGCTTTGTTGGCCTCTTGGGTGGAGTTGCCTTCATAGAGCCAACATCTTTTCCTTCAGTGTCCCTGACACTGAAGGGTTTTTTAGTTTCTTTACTCTCCATCTCTGTCGAGACAGAGAAAGAAGAGGTGTTCTCTAAAGAGACCACCTCGAGAGTCTTTGTGTTGCTGGCAGTAGCCAGCTCTGCCTCTAATGAGGCAGGAAGTACAGCGAGGACTGGCACCAGGGGACAGCATCTGCTGGTTTAGTCCTCCAAAGAGGAATTGGCACCAACAGAAGCTGGCACCAGACCAGCACCTCTGGTTTTTCCAGAGGAATTGGCACCAAAAAGCTGGCCAACCAAACCATTGCCTTGCCTCCAATGAGGCAGATGGGGTGGAGGGTGTATCTCAACTGGCACTTCAATTTTTTCCAATTCCATACTAGGGCCTTTCTTGTTGGTTCTAGTGAACCTTGTCTTTATTTCTCATCATCAATTGACTCTGATGATTCAGTTAGCTGTCTCTTTAATGATTCTTTATTTGTTTCTACATTTGTGCTCCTAACTTGGGTATTTGCTCTTTCTTTTGGTTTCTTAATTTTGCTACTACAGTAGCAAAACTTAGACGGGTCTTACAATCTTTGCTTTGGCTCTCTCTCGTGCTTCCTTAAATGTTGTTCTTCTATTACTCTAATGGCTTGGATTTCCTTTCTAGTAAAATATATATCACACTGCTGAGACGATGATGCATGTCCCTCACCACAGTGAACACATTTAGGTTCCCTGGTGCACATTCCATGCTCATCCTCTCCACAGTTGACACAGACGGCAGGATTTTCTTGCAATTTGGATCGGCATGATTGTAGGGTGTGTCCAAAATGCTGGCAATGGAAACACCTTCTGGGTCCTCGAGATGTACTGCTTTACCTTAAACCTATACCAGGCTGCAAAGGACACATTCCGGAAGTCTTAAGGTGTCAAAAGTTAATATTAAGGTAGGCTGAGGTATTCTGTTATTATCAACCTTCTTTGTCATCCTGTCCACCTTTATTACACCCTGGTCTTTTAATTCTGTTAAAGTCTCTCCTCAGAGAAAGCCATCAACTGCGGGGACATAAATCAAGCCCTTGCTGGAGTTCAGGCTGGAGTGGGGAGTACACTCAACCGTAACTCCCGCAAGGTCCGACAATCCCATCAACTTGATACTTTCCTCTGGGGAGATGCTTTCTACCAGGAGCATGTTTCCATTCTGCGGTGTTATGGCTGTCTGCCACAACATTTAATGATTTCCCTATGCACTTGAAAAATGTCTATACTGTCACATCTAGCTTTAAATTAAGGTATTTATTAAAGGAATTGGGTACAAAGACCCCAGGAGCTATTTCATATTTATTATTTTTTCTTCATGGCAAATGAAAGGTTCCAGTGTGACAATACTGGAACCAGATGCTTTTTGTTTAGTTTTCCTGGCTGTATTATATTTACTCGCATAATTTGGGTCGTCAACTGTGTCGTCTGTCATTCGCCCAGGGATACTACACTGATCCTGGGGACCGACAATGGAAAATTGATGTTTGGGTTCCGAGGACAAGTCCTTTGATGAAAGCATAGGTCGTCAACGGAAATAGGGGGGGTTGCCATAAAACGTAAAATACATAGTTCATCCAGATATTCCCCATACCCCACCATGGAGTCCACACTTAGAGGACGGGTCATCCCTTTTATTAGGTCGTCCTAGGGGTAATTACTGGATATACACCCTATCCCCAGTGCTAAGGCGTCATGATGTCCGTCGAGATCAGACCCGGCATTGAGGATAGGGTTTGACATTAAACTTTCCCCTCGCTCGACCACGTCAGGTACTAGAGTTCTACGGGTGAGGTAGCATGCCGTCCATCCTCACCCTCCTTCATATCCCAAGATTTAGCCTAAACCATGTCCAAAACCAAGCCAATAGTCGTCATCATAGAATCCATACCTATAGGGGGAGGAAGGCAGAAAGATGAAAATGTTTTTAGTAGAAGAAAAAAGGGCTGACTTATTCGTTGGATCAAAAGCTGGGCACCAAGGCCCAGCGAGAAAGCAGTTCCCACCAGGCATCAGGGCCCAGCTGCTGAACCCTAAGCCCCCCATCCTCGGCAAGGCTTCAGCATCTGGGGGGTTAGTCGAAAGAGATCACAATGAAAACTCTAGGATAGAAGAGAATCCCTCAAATTTTTATTCTCTTGAATATAAGGCCGTATTCTATGCCTCTATTATTTGGAAGAGCCTCTAATCAATGAATGAGAGCTCGTACGAATCTTGTTTAATTGCAAACGATCCTGAGAAAAAACTCCATCATCATCTAAGTCCTCCTGACAAGAATGACGGCCGCCTGTGCGACATATTGCATTCTTCTCAGGAGACAGCTGTGCTTGCGGCAGATTTCCACCAGAAACGGACATATCGTGAACAGGACGACGGCCGCCTGTGCGGCACCTTTCGTCTCTGTCCAGAGAAATCCGCTCCTGGTCCAAATCATAAAGATACGTTTCCTGGTTGATTTCTCCGTATGATTCTTTTGAGGAAGATCTTGGCGCTTGGTGCTTAACCGTTGCCAAAAGTCTGGTTTGTTCAATGCGCTTGGACGTATCTGTCCGTCTCGGACCGTGTCGTCTGTCCGAGCTGTCCACCTATGGAACTTGGCGCTTGGCTGGTGTCATTCCAGTACGACACTTCTGCCTGTCCGTCTTGTCAGCTTCTGGTGCCTGTCGCCCGGACGGAGTTGCCTGCGCACAACGTTTTGTCCAATCCAGGCTGTCCGCCTTGTCAAGGTTGTCCGCAATCGGCACGAGTCACTTGGACATAGTTGTCCGCATAGGACATATCCGCCTGTCCGGGCTGTCCGCGTCTGGCGAATGGTGTCTGGTTGGCGCCGTCTGCGTAGGACACTTTTTCCTGTCCGAGTAGTCCAATTCTGGCGCCGAGCGCCTGGGTGGTTCTGTCCAACTCGGACACTCTTCGTCATTGTCCGTATGTTGCGTCTCAATCCTATGAGTTTTCGTCCTTCTTTCTTTATTCCTCTCTGTACTCGTACGAGGAGTAGAGGAGATAAGTCTGGAGTCCGGAACGCCCGTAGGACGAGATCTCTTAACAGGAAGAAAATCGTCCTTTCTCCTCGGAAGGTCTTTTCTCAATACTCCTACTAAAGAGGAAATTTGTTCCTGCATTTTAAGTAGGAAGTCCGTCACGGTTTCTTCCTTTTCTTTGCCATGAATAGGAGAATGCGCTCTGGAAGGCGTAGGAGATCGAGATATTGTCCTCTTGGCTCTTTTCCTCTCGTAGGGAGAATCGTCCGGGAAACGTTCCGGGCTCGAGTCCAACGTCGGAGCTTTCCAACTCCTCTTGATCGGACACGACAGTTCGTCGGAAGTCCATCCACTTCTTCGAGGAGACGAATCGGAAGACGAAAAGCACTCTTTTAGGATGCCCTTCCAATGGCGATCCTTGGCAGTCTGGGACACTACAGATTCTGCCGAGGGGACGCCTGACCGGTGGGGATTCTCCGTAACCTCCATACGACTGTCGACATTCCTTCTCCTCTGGGCCTGGGAGCTTGGAAGAGGTCTAGGTCTGGGAGCGAGACAGAGCCGATCGGAACGCACCCTCCACTATTTTAGGACGTCTTTCCAATGGCGAACCTGGCAGTCTGGGACGTTCTACAGAGTCTGCCGAGGGGACGCCTGATCGGTGGGGATTCTCCGTAACCTCCGTACGACTGTCGACATTCCTTCTCCTCTGGGCCTGGGAGCTTGGAAGAGGTCTAGGTCTGGGAGCGAGACAGAGCCGATCAGACGCACCCTCCACTTCAATGGGGAACACTATATTCACTTCTTACCTTTTAAGAGCTCGCTTTTGAGCTACATCCATTATCTTCAAATTTGCATGTATAAATTTGTAGTTTCTGTGGAGTAAGAAGGTGATGAGGATGCAACAACTACTAGTACTCCTAATACTCTAACTGCTCGTTAGCACAAACGCTATTAAAGCTTATAAAGTAAGCGTATCTAGTTATATGCTTTTCTGACTTCCTAAAGTAGGAAATTTGAGTTTAATAATAAAAGCGTATGCCAAACCAAAGACCCAGTACTTCCCTGCAAAAGACAGCCCAGAAGATCGATGGCGATGAAACACGAAAATCAAATCAGGAGGAACCGTAAACGTATGTTTACAATCCAAACGATAGAGAAAATCTATCCTTAGAAGGTAATAGTTCCTATTCCTGCCACCCAGAGGCAGGCCGGTAGATCACCTGACCTACCTACCTGTAGAGTGTGCCGCGAAATTCGAATTTCTATCGGGGACGACGGAGTCTATAGCTAAGTATATATCTGACAGGTAAGTTGAATGTATGAAATATTTAATTCAATTAATTAATATCAAACAGTATCTATACATATTTATTAAAAAAAAATAAAAAATTAAAAGATCCCACCGGGAAAATGATTAACAGCTAGTCAGCAAGAGCTCACAAACATACGTCTTCATCGGAAGGTGTATGTAAAGGACCGAGGGTTTGTATATCACATAAGAACAACTCGTTTATTAATTCACTCATAGGTCAAGGTACCACTGTATATATGTATCTATTTTCAATTCTGCCTGAAGCAAGTCAGCATCACACCTCTCCTTTTTCTAAAACTTCTCTATTACCCATCTCTCTTTCTTTCTCTTTTCCCTCCTCGAGTACATTAAAATAGCATAATAGAATACAGAGGCTACTGCACCGACAAGCATCCTGATGGCAACTAAGGTCTGGACAGGAAACACCGTTCACAAACTTTGGTTGCAAACAGTGTTTCCTAGTGTGGACAGGCCTTGAGAGAGCAGAGCGAGCAGGTCAGGATACCTGGAAGGCACCAGAATCATCCTGAGATTCAGGGTGCTCAACACTGAATGATCATCCTGCAAATCAGAAAAAATGGAGGGAAGTCATAGATGTCGAGGTTGTCCAATGGGTGCTGGAATGTGTCCCCTGCAGCGGCCCATGGGTCTGGCATGGCAGAACAGAATACTATCTGAAGCTTTCTATTGTGCCAGTGATGGAACCATTCTGTCCCATCACTTGATTCTGGTGGGTGAGCTTGTCTGCCACTAAATTCCTCTTGCTTGGAATGTACCTGGTTGACAGCGTGCACCTGCATCGCCAACTGGTGAAGCGGAAGGGATACAAGACACTGTTCCTTGTTGACGTATACCACCACTGGTGTCACTCACAAACACCGCAGTGTCCCATCACTCGATCCTGAAAATCTTGGAGGGGCAGGAAGGCTGCTTTGAGCTCCAGGATGCTGATGTGAAGGCACTTGTAGTCTCAGTTGTCAGTTCCACACTCCTGAAGTCAGCAACATCTCCAGGTGTGTGCCCCATCCCTCAGTCAATGCATCCAATAACAGAAGCATGTACAGAGGGGTAGTATGCAGGTATACTCCTACCTGTCATCCAGTCACCAGTCTAGATCCTCTCCCACCTCCTCTGAGAGAGGAATGAGAAAGGATTGAGGGTCTCGAGACTGAGACCATATTCCTTCTGTCAGGTTGAGCCAATCGTTGAGATACCTCAACAGACATATCCCTTGCAAATGGGCCCAAGCTGATATCAGGGAGAACACTGTGTGAAAACCTGGAGAGCGGTCGAGAGCCCGAAACAGAGTGCCCTGAAATTGGAACACTGTCTCCTAAAGGATAAAAGTGTAGGTACTTGTGGAAGGACAGATGGATGGGTATTTGGAAATAAGTCTCCTTCAATTCCATCGTAAGCATGAAGTCATTCTCCACGATGGAGGCAAGCCAGAACCGAGGCTAGTAAACGAACTGGTTCAAAGGAGATGGGTCTATAACCGATGCGACTGTAAAAGCCTGGGGACCAGTCCGACACGACTTCCACAGCATCCTTGCTCAGAGTGGCTTGCACTTCTTGCTTGAGTGCTAGATCCTTTGGCAAACCAGAAATTACAATTTGTCGTAATTGTATATTTCCTAACTATACAAACCTGAGGTCCTTTAACATATGGAATGTAATCAGCCTAAGCTGGAAACTGATCATAAGCTATAGAACAAGAGCAAGGAGGTTCGGTAGTTAACTGCTTGTCCGATAGTCGGGTGTCCCGCCCGACTGGGAGGTGAGGCTTTCACTTTGCTTCAGGCCAGGAACAGAGTGAGGGGTGGCATGAGGTGGGACTATGTGTAAAGGACTCAGGTTTGTATAGTTAGGAAAAAATACAATTTATGACAAAATGATATTGTTAAGATACAATAAAGTTTTGTACATACTTACCCTGGCAGATATATACTTAGCTATAGACTCCGTCGTCCCCGACAGCAAATTCGAATTTCGCGGCACACGCTGCAGGTAGGTCAGGTGATCTACCGCCCCTGCCCGCTGGGTGCAGGAATAGGAAACATTACCGTTCTAGAACAAGATTTTCTCTTCACCTGTCTCCTGAGGGGAGGTGGGCTGGGCCATCAATCGTATATATCTGCCAGGTAAGTATGTACAAAACTTTATTGTATCTTAACAATATCATTTTTGTACATGGAACTTTACCCAGCAGATTATACTTAGCTGATTGACACCCTTGGTGGTGGGAAAGAGACAACTATTTAACTGAATAGACAGGTAAACAACATACGTTGTAGGTAATAAATAATAAAACCTTGGTTCCTACTTGATCAGGCGAAGACTCCATGGCTAATGCCTAGGAAATCTGCTTCGCCCTCAAGAAGCCTCAGCGAGGATGTGACCTATGGCTAAGAGTTCTTGTGGGTCTGTCGATGGGGTCTTATCCATTTACTCGACAGAGCCTCTTACATGACAATATGCCTATGCCTAGTGGCATAATTAAGGAGCACAACACCGATCCCGATCACCTGATCCTAACACGAGGGTTAGTGCTTAAGTTGAAAAGAGTTATCTACAAACTCCTTTCAAACAACCCAAAGAAAAACACGACGTTAAATAAAATTTAACTCACAGTTAAGGATCAGTATCTGCTCCCTATCCCAGCAATGTCCTCAGACACGTATCAACCAAGAGAGAAGGATCCCCTCGAAGGTTATCTTGACATCCTTCGGATAATGGGAAGTCAACACAGAGTTGCATCTCCGTTAGTGACGCTAATATGTCCTTATGACATATTGTTAGGGAAAGAACAAGAATTCGGAAAAGCTCGCACTTCATGCACTTTTAATTCTCAGCTGTTTGAAGGAATCATCAATGCACTTATCAAGTGCTTAGGAGATCACAATGTCTCAAAGAAGGCCAGGGCGTTCTTGATATAGATCTCTTCTGGGTGAAGCCTGGAGCCTGGCTAGCGCTTCGTCCGCCATGGCAGGCGCCTAGAGCCTGTCCTAGCGCGCCTCGCGCCTGGCTGGAGCCTTGCGCTGAATGGCCGCCTAGATCCGGCTGCCTCGCGCCAGATGGCGCCTGGGCGCCTGGTGGCCTCGCGCCTGGCTGGTGCCTGATTGGCTCCTCCTTCCTGGCTAGCGCCTCGCGCCTGGCTGGAGTCATTGCGTCTGGCTGGTGCCTTGCGCCTGGAAGCACCTGGAGCTGGCAGAAGACTTCATGATTACTGTCTATGAGTCTGCATGCCTCAAGAGTTTCAGCTAGGTAGGGACCTATGACTGACAAACCTTCTGGATCATGTCAATGGGGCTAGCCGCTTACACGACAGAGCCTTCTTCGGATCGTGCCAATTGGGGGCTGACCCACTTACATGGCAGAGCCTTACCTGTATCATATCAATGGGGACTAGCCCTCTTACATGACAGAGCTTTAGGTTTCTCTTTACTGGAAGGAGCCTTGCGTCTGGATGGATCCTCAATCCTGACTGGAGCCTAGCCTTGAAGGAGCCTGGCACCTGGCTGGCTTCTAGAGCCTGGCTGGCTCCTAGAGCCTGGCTGGCTCCTAGAGCCTGGCTGGCTCCTAGAGCCTGGCTGGCTCCTAGAGCCTGGTTGGCTCCTAGAGCCTGGCTGGCTCCTAGAGCCTGGCTGGCTCCTAGAGCCTGGCTGGCTCCTAGAGCCTGGCTGGCTCCTAGAGCCTGGTTGGCTCCTAGAGCCTGGCTGGCTCCTAGAGCCTGGCTGGCTCCTAGAGCCTGGCTGGCTCCTAGAGCCTGGCTGGCGCCTCGCGCCTGGCTGGCGCCTCGCGCCTGGCTTGGCTCCTCCACACTTGCTGGAGCTTCGAGCTTGGAAGAGTCTCTAGGCTGTCTGGCAATGTCCACATCGGACACACTTATATCTGTCCGATTTGTTCGCCTCTGGTGCATTTGCGCCAGGTTGGAGGCCCGTCCTTCTCAGTATCCGACCATGACAGAGTTCCTTGGAACTGTCCGCCTCTGGCGTTTTTTCGCCTGTATTGGCATTTGGCGCTTGGCTGGCGCTACATTGTCGAGAGTCCTGAACAACCACATAGTTTATCAGGAGACTGGAGAAGGGGTGGAAGAAACTCTTTGAGCTTTTGGCCCCCTGGCAAGGGAGGTGGAAGAAATTTTAGTCAGTTCCCCACCCGTAGAGACAGGAATCTAACAATACGGAGAGCTAAGGTCTTCCTCCGAGGAGGATCCTTCGTGTTTTACTTGCTAACGAGATCTCTTCTTACCCATGTAGAGGTTCTCGTTGCAGAATCTCCCTATCAATGCGAAGGAGGAAGGGAAGGAGTCTGGAAGTCGAAGGAGACTCTGAGCTGAAATTGGGCGAACCCTGATTTCTGGAGCTCTATTGTATCCTCTGAATACCTTCTGGGAAGCATTTTGAGCCCTCATCGCACCCCGAAGACTCTGTAGGCAAACGTTTAAACCATCTCTTCTTCTGTAGATGAAAATGTAAGTACCCTGCCTGGGCAACTAAACTTCTATCTGAAAGCGTTGCGTCAGGAATAGAGGGATTTATTTCTTTTGCCAGACATACTATGCTGGCAAGAACCCATTGCCGAGTCTCCATTGAATCTGATGCGAGATTCCAATGCACAAAAAATTCACTTGTCTTCTTGGTCGTTTAGGGCTAAGAGAAACAAAGAATACCTTCTTCATAAACTTCCTCAAAGAAGTTTGATGAGGAGCAGTTCCATTTTGTCGGAACACGGAATCTGTGGCCACAAAAAAAAAATCCCATTCGAAGTACATGATATCCTACTCTTGTCGTATTGCGGTATCGTATAAGATCCCGAAGATCTTAATCCTCTGTTATCTCTAATTCCCTTTGTAGAGACAGAGTATGGCCTTTTACTGCGTTTCTTTGATAGCAGATATCCTACATAGGTGATTCTTCCCTCTGAAAGTGAAGAAAAAACCTCGCTATGTGGTTCACAGAGGTATCGGAAGAGGACAGTTTCCTCATTCCATCTAGCACGATCTGCAGCAATTCTATGTCTTAGCCATGACTATTGTCATTTACCTTGAAAAAACCTCTCATTCATGTCCACTTCTGGTCAGTCTGCACGCGGACAGACTCAGAGTGGAGAGGTTTTATAGGTCTATTTATAATAGATTCTGATAGAATATCCAGATACTCTTGGAAAAGCCTTACGAAACATGCTGTGAGAAGAACGTGACTTCTGTGAATCCAACCTCTCTAAGGCCAAAATGAGGCATTACATCCTCTTCTTTCCTTGACGCCCAGTTATCTTAATATCTGTTAAGAATTTATAACTAGGGAAAAAAAAGGCTAAAGTTTATTCCCCTTCTTTAAATTTAAAGATGTCTTATATTGCTACCTCTCTTGGTTCGAGGAAAAGAAGCAGTCTAAAGGAAGCCTGTTCGTCTTCTACCTTACAAAGAGATCTATGAAGAAGACTTTCCGCAGGTTCTCACAACTCTTTTCAATAAGTGTTCGACATACGTTAACAGTTATTATCTTCGATCGAGAAGGTTCTCACGGACATGCAAAATCTTGCATCGAACCTCTTAAGGATCGTTACGTTCGTGTCTGTCCCCAAATAGGTTCTCTTTTGTTAACGCGAACAGGGGCGAAAAAAGAGATTCTCGATGCTCTTTGCGATATGAGAGAGTCGTGGAATTGGCCTAAGTGATTAAAATAAATCATTTCATCATTCCTTGTAAGCGACCCTTTTCGATTAAATGGGTAACGAAATCAGGAACGAATCTTGCCGTTACCGAGCCTGCTGTCCGAGAGGCTACTGGACTCTTAGGTTAATAACTCGCTAAAACGAGAAAATATCTTGGATGGTGCCTCTGGCGCGGCAGGCGCTTCTGGCGCAATTTGCGCCAGGCTGGCGCTTCCTTCTAGTTCTTTTTAGGTTATGTGCCATAACATCTATGCCTTTATGGTACCCGACATCCTTCACATGTTAATTCCGTTCTTAGTGGGAAAAAAACTTTTATATACATAGTATAGTCCATTCAGGGAAACAACTTCTGCCACTAAGAGAATGTTTCCCATCCGACTCGCCCAACTTCTCTTGAGCAATATCCGAATTTAAAAAGGTTGTGTGCGTTTCTCGAAAGGATGAGAGAATTATATATATCGCGCGCTGCCCGTATTAGAATCCTTTTATAATACTGTCACATTGTGGTAAACAGCATTAATCTAGGAAACCTTTGTAAGGATACTAGGAATTCTGTAGTTAACCTCGGTATGTGCATAAGACTTGACCATACCGTAGTCTTAAAGTGAATTCTCTACTACATTCATCTTCTCACTAAGCATGTACTCTAATAAGCCATGCTTTTCGTAAGCATGAGAGCATTATACAATATAGAGTTCCGCTGCGTTAGAATCTTTTAAAAATGTTACCTACGGTAAACAGCATTGAAATGTTGTAATATCTTTCTTATTGAAAGCTTCTTAGCAAAAGGCAGACAATATTTTATTTATGTTTGCTTAACTATCCCCTCAATCAGAGCTAAAAACCACGATTGTAGGGGAGAAACACGTTATTCATTCCATCCCGCAGGAGAGAGACATGTACCGACACTCATGACCGACACCTACATGATACTGCGTTGGGTGTCTAAGCGATAGCAGTTCTCGTTAGCCGACTGGCCTTACTCTTCCAGAGTTGCCAGCTACTCCATTTAATAAAGGAATCTTATAAATTATTATCGAACTTCAGGAAGTTCTTATAATGCGAAACAAGACTTTCGCTAAATCTAGAAGCTAAGTAGGTGTTGTCTTAACAATCCCTTTAAGCGTAGTCCTTCCTAGGAAATTCCTGGAAGGATACTGGTAACTGAGTTGCTCAGCAAAGAAGTAACTACGGTATGTGCTTATGATTTGCCGTATCGTATTCTCACACAGCAGATACTCTACTACCTTCTTTCCCTGCCGAGGCAGATAGAGAAAGGACCTTATTCTGGTGCCTGGATCCTTGCACCTAGCGCCTGGAATGTTCCGCGCGCCTGGAATGTTCCGCACGCTAGAAAGGAGACTCGCTCTGGAACGTTCCGCTTGCGTGGAAGGTCCCGTGCGCCCAGACAGTTCCGAGCGCCTACTAGACCCCTTTTAGAAAGAGCCTCTTGCCCGGAAACGTTCAATGGAAGGATCGGTCTGATTGCCACTCTACTGGAAGGCGCCTTGCTCTAGCCGTCTAGGCGCCAGGCTGGGGCTTCGTCTCTTTGAAGGCGCCTTGCGCCAAGAAAAATTTTCTAGAACGCGGCTCGCGTTTGTTGTAGGAACGCGGCTCGCGCTAGTCTGTTAGCTGGAATGCGCCTCGCTGCTGGCTTATAGGAACGTAGCTCACGCTAGCTTGCTGGAACGCGGCTTCCTGGCAGCGGCTGGCCTCAGTGTTCTTTAGTTTTCAGAGAACGCGCTAGATCATCGCTCCAAACCATACATTCTTCGTCTTTTCGGATGTAAGATGAAGAGACGCACTTTTTTTAAGGATGCTTATCATGGCTATCCTTGGCAGTCTGGGACGTTCTACAGAACCTGCCGAGGGGACGCCTGACCGGTGGGGGTTCTCCCTAACCTTCCTGCGGCTGTCGACTTTCCTCCTCCACTGGGTCTGGGAGTTTGGAAGAGGTCTAGGCCTGGAAGCGCTACGGAGCCGATCAGGACGCACCCTCCACTGCACTGGGAACACTATATTCACTTCTTACCTTTTTAGAGCTCGCCTTTTGAGCTCCATCCATTTATCTTCAAATTTGCACATATGAATTTGTAGATTCTGTGGAGTAGAAGGTGATGAGGATGCAATAACTACTAGAATTGTCAATACTCTAACTGCTCGTTAGTACGAGAGCTCTTAAAGCTTCTAAAGGAAGCGTATCTAGTTATATGCTTTCTGACTTCCCTAAGTAGGAAGGTTAGATCTTATATTTCCTTCATCAAGTTCTAACACTTATACACGTATTAGTGAAAAAAAAAAATCATATTTCCCTTATTGCAAAATATAAGTGTCTACCGAAAAATTCGGTAGTTTTCACGTAATATATTTTTCAAAATTTCGAGCCAAATTCATTAAAAAATTAATAAAAGCGTATGCCAAACCAAAGACCCAGTACTTCCCTGCAAAAGACAGCCAGAAGGTCGATGGCGATGAAAAAACGAAAATCAAGTCAGGAGGTAGCAACAACGTATGTTGACACTACCGCGACAGAGAAAATCTGATTCTAGAACGGTAATCGTTCCTATTCCTGCCACCCAGCGGCAGGGGCGGTAGATCACCTGACCTACCTGCAGCGTGTGCCGCGAAATTCGAATTTCTGTCGGGGACGACGGAGTCTATAGCTAAGTATATATCTGCTGGGTAAGTTCCATGTACAAAATTGTAATTTGTTCCGACACATTATACAAACACTCGGTCCTTTAACATATGGAAGACTCATTGGTGGGTGGAATCTGAGTCTTAAGAACAGACTGGTGTTCGTCAGACTTTGGTTACCTCCCTGGTCATAAGAGCAGAGGGAGGGATCCTAGCCTCTGCCCAGCTGATCGGGGTGTGCACCGCAGGATCAGTGGTCAGACCTCTGGACCAATTCATAAGAGGGAAGCAAGTGTGCCTCTTATGAATAGCAAGCAAGAACTAGTTACTACTCTAGAGCCAAATATAAGGTCATGGGTTTGTTTTTGTTGGCGTCCACTTCCCACCTTGTTAGGGGAGTGGTGGAATGAAAGGGACAGGACGGAGCTCAGTCGCATAGCTTACCTGAATCGGCCTCCTGTCCAGCGTAGTGACAACCACAGCCCTCTGCCCACAGGTAGAGGAGAGAAAGGAGGACGAAGAGAAGCCAGTCACACTCTCATTTGCTCGCTCATTCACGCTGTCTCACAAGGATGCAATGTTGTTCTGTCCACGCGGGAGCTGGGTAAGCTACACAACTTGTTGAGCAGCCAACAGGGTTCCCAAGGAAAAGGTGTCCAAGGACCTGTGGGCGATATCCCGAAGATAAAAGATGTGAAGGTGGTTTGGTTGGCCCAAACCCCTGCCTTCAGTACCTGTGCCACGAAGAAGTTCTTGCGGAACACAAGGGTCGGACCAATACCTCTGACTTCGTGGGCTCTCGGACGAAGGGTACCAGTGTCGTCACTCCTATCTGAAGCGTACGCCTTCCTGATCACCTCATGAAGCCAGAAAGAAAGTGTTCTTGGACACCTCCTTCTTGGTAACCCCGGTGCTAACAAAGAGGCGTCGACACTCAGGCCTGAGGTGGCGAGTTCTCTTCAGATAGCAGCGTAGCGCCCTCACAGGACAAAGCAGCATCTCATCCGCATCATTGTTGGTGAAGTCCTTAAGGGAGGGGATCGCAAGTGACTCGAACTGGTTGTCAGGGACTGAAGGGTTCGAGCATCACAGATCCCCATCCCCTCGAGTGCTTAACATCGAAGGAAAGACCATGAAGTTCCCCTACTTGCTTTGCCGATGCCAGGGCCAGCAGAAAGACGGTCTTGAGGGTCAGATCCGTGTCTGGCGACTCCGGAGTGGCTCGAAGGGTCTTCGAGTCAAACTCCTAAGGATGAGAGTCACGTCCCACTCCGGGGGCCTGAGTTCCCTGGGTGGGCAAGACCTCTCGAAGCTCTCCATCAGGAGGGAGATCTCCATGGAGGTGATGTCCACTCCCCGGAGCTTAAGGACTAGGGCCAGGGCGGCCCTGTAGCCCTTCACTGCGGAGAAGGAGAGGAGCTTCTCTCGGCGAAGGAAGACGAGGAAATCCACTACCTGCTGAAGAGTGGCTCTGAGTGGAGAGAGAGACCCCGTCCACGACACCAACCACAGAAGACGGACCACTTCCCCTGGTACACAGCTGCAGAGGACTGCCTGAGGTACCCAGCCATCTCTGTTGCTGCTCGGCGAGAAAGGCCTCTCGCTCACAAGAGATGGTGGATAACAACCAACTGTGAAGAGACAGGGACCGAGCCGATCGGTGGTACCATTCCACGTGTGGCTGGCACAGGAGGTTGTGCCAGTGGGGAATCTCTCTCGGTGCTTTGGCGAAAAGAGCCAGCAGGTCCGGATACCAGGCCATTTGGGTGCCACCAAAATCACTCGTCTGGGTGAAGTGACCATCCAGTCCCTATCACCTGATTCTGACAGCTGAGCTTGTCTGCCACTTCATTCCTCTTGCCTGGAATGTATCAGGCTGACAGCTCTACCGAGTGAGCTACGGCCCACTCGTGCACCTGCAACGTCAACTGGTGCAACAGGAGGGACACTAGGCCCCCGTTTGTTGACGTATGCCACTACCGTGGCATTATCGTTCATCAACACCACTGAGTGTCCCATCATCTGTTCCTGGAACTCTTGGAGAGTGAGGAACGCTGCCTTGAGCTCCAGGACGTTGATGTGAAGGTGCTTGTTGCGATGGTCCCACACACCTGCAGCCAGCAACTCCTCAGGTGTGCGCCCCACCCCTCAGTCGACGAGTCTGAGAACAGCAGCATTTCTGGGGGGGGGGGGGGGGGTGGGGGGGGGGGGGGCGGAGAGGCACTCCTCTTACGAAGTTCCTGTCGTCCAGCAACCAGGCTAGGTCTGCCCTCACCTCCTCCGTCGAGAGGCACAGGGAAGTACGGTGGGTCTCTTGCCGTGACCAACACTCCTTCAGCCCCTCCCACTGAAGAGACCGCAAGTGAAAATGCCTGTGAGGGACTAAACTTCTCGAGAGACGACAGGGTGACCGATCACGACCTGCCACTGCTGAGCTGGCTGCTCCTGTAGGGACAGGAACCTTCCAGCTGCCTCCCTGAACCTGCTGATCCACGAGTCTACAGGATAGACTCGCCCTGCTACCGTGTCGATCAGCATGCCCAGGTACTTCATCCTCTGCTTGGGCTCGAGATCTGACTTCTCGAAGTTCACAACGATCCCAAGATCGCGACAGAATTCAATGAGTCGATCCCTGTCCTGTAGCAACTGCGAGCAGGAGCTCGCCAGGACCAGCCAATCGTCGAGATACCTCAGAAGATGTATCCCTACCGAATGGGCCCAAGCAGACAACAGAGTGAACACTCACGTGAACACCTGTGGGGCGGTAGAGGGACCGAAACAAAGTGCCTTGAATTGGTACACTATCCCGTCGAGGATGAAGCGGAGGTACTTCCTGGAGGACTGGTGGATGGGTATCTGGAAACATGCATCCTTCAGGTCCACAGAAAGCATGAAGTCGTTCTCCCTGACAGAAATGAGCACGGAGCGTGTCGTTTCCATCGCGAACCGAGTCTGGCGAACGAATTGGTTCAAGGGAGAGAGATCTATTACCGGGCGCCAGCCCCGCGATGATTTTTCCACTAGGAAATGTCGGCTGTAGAAGCCCGGCGACTGATCCCGTACAATCTCCACAGCTCGTGTGCTAAGCATGACTTCTACTTCCTGCCGAAGCGCTACGTCCCTGGCAGAACCAGGGACGTACGTCTGCTGATGGACCGGTTAGGAGGTGAGGGGTGGCCGTGATAGTAGATATCCCTCGAACCCGGAGGACAAGTTACCCAAATGGCTCGCCAGGCACTCCCCCCCCCCACCCCCCCCCTTCTGGCAGCAGGTGAGGGGGAATGTCGTCCCTAGCGTTTCCCCTTCTTCGACTTCTTCTTCCCGGTTCCTCCTCGGAAGAAGGACTGGGAGGAAGGCTGACGGTCACTCCTAACAGTACAAGTTGAAGGCTGGGTCTTTCCTCTCGGCTTCGAAGAGGACGTCGTCTTTGCCGCAGAGGAAGCACTACCCAAGCTCCTAGGCTTAGCCACAGTGGCTCAAGGCTGCCCAGTCACCTTCGAGACTGCCTGGTGGATAAGGAGGTCACTGTCCTCAGTGCGCCACTGTTCCCCTGCAACATCCACCATCTCTCTGGGGAAGAGAGAGGAGGAACCCAGCAACCGGTCTGCTTCTCATACCCAAAAGCTGTCTCACGTCCTGCTGCCCTGGTAACTCGAGAGAGGACTGCGTCCCTAAGTCTCAGTACCAGGTTGGCCATCTGGTGGGCCAGGTAGGAGATCGCCCTACCTCCAGACTGACACAATGTCCTAAAAGCCGGGTCCCCTTAGGGAGTGATGTTTCCCGAGGAGGCCGCGACCTTGGACCACTGTGAGGGACCACAGGTCCAGCCAGGAGACTGCTTGGAACGCTCCCATGGCAGTCGATTCCAAAGCCAATGCCTCTTGCTGCGAGAACCTGAAGTTCTCGGCCAGCAGGTGTTGAAGAGACACACCCGGAGTTAGCCTGGCTAGCTCCGGGTTAACCTGTTTGAGGTGCAGCGGGTCCTCCGACGACACGTAGAACCGCCTCTGCCGTGTAGAGGAGGGGGAAGTAGCTTGGACGACCTGCCAGAACGAAGTGATCCCTCCTGTCCGGAGACGAGAGTCCACCTGGCCCAGCACACTGTCGGCCAAGCTGATCGGGGCAGACCCACCGTCATCCTGGGTTCCTTCTTAGGACCCCACACCGATCCTTCCCCGAGGTCATTGTGCTGACGAATCAGTGCGGTGACCTCTGCAAACGTCTCTGGATCTCGGGAGTGACTGCGTCCTGGGTAAACAGACAGTCAAGTCCATCTAGGGAGAACGCCTCCCGAGATCCTCCTCCTTCCACAAAAGGAACCATGACAGACCCCTCTTGGTCTCCTCCAACCACTTGTGCGTACGATCTGGTCGGTCCCAAGACCATGCAAGGTTCATTGGCCCTCGTGGAGGGACCGCGAGAAGCGCACTCCTCGCGGTCCGCTCCATGATTGCCTCGCTCCTCCTGGTGTAGCTTGAGGAGGTTGAAGGATAGGAGAGGCAGACCTGATGCTCCCACCCCCTGCCCACTAGCAGAGCCGGTGTGTTGGGGGGGGGGGGGGGCCTGCAGGCGATCACCACTCGCAGTGACGATCGAGCTGCAATGCAAGCCCTAGTAGCACGGTGCCCCCTGAGGAGAACCGCTGGACAGAGAACAGTAGCGACGGTCCCGAGCGTCAGGAGAGCTGCTACCTGTCAGCCTATCTGTCCAGTCCCGGTGGGAGCGATGGTCAGGAAACCAGCAGAGTCCACTGTCGTGGTGGAGCGTGGCCCGTCCTCACGTGCGTCACGGTAGCCGGGTCTCCTGGTGACTGGGGGCGGGGGGACCTCTTCCTCATCTCGGCCCGTGTACGGTCCGGTGGGACCGTGGCGTCAACCCAATGGGGACCGGCAGATCGCCACGAGAGCGATCGCCGGTCTGCCGGGAGTCGCCTGAGCAACTGCCACCAGTCTTCCGCTCCGTGCCTGGGTCCTGGCGGCAAGCAGGCTCGGCTGCTTGGACCCTGGCTGCATGGTCACCTGCGGGAAACCGTACACTTGGTACCACTCGCGAACGAGCAACCGAGACATTTCCTGGTGCCAAGGCAGAACCTCTGGCACCAGGAGAAGAGGTACTGGTGTTAGCTGGTACTTATACATATAAAAAAGAGAGTAATAGTAGTGCAGAAGATAAGAGGCAATTTGAAAAGCTATTAGATATGCTACTAGAATACAACATTCACAAATAAATCACCTGCCAACAAGAAAGGAAAATACTTTAGACTAGTATTTGTGAACGAGATGAATTATGTTAAAGAAATAATAGTTTATGCTCTCGCACAGTGAAAATAGAGATATAAGCAAGAAATGAAAAAGTGGGAAGGATATGGAAAATACAACTTCTACAGTAAAAATATAAAATGGTCAGAAATTAATGAAGAATTAAACAAAGATTGGGATAAACATTTTCGTAAGTGATGACATAAGGGTAAATACGGAGATATTATATAAAATATTGGAGATAATAGTGGAAAAATATATACCGAAGAAGAAGAAAAGTAAACATCATTCATGCCATACCAAGAGACAGAAGAATCTTGTTCCAGAAAATCAGAAAGTGGAAAAAAAGGTCTTGCAAAGAAAAAAATGCATGGAAAGTTATAGAACTAAAAAGTAAGATAGAAAATGCAGAAAAAAAGATTATACAATCAAAAGAAAATGAAAAACGGGACTTGGAAGAAAAAACCCTATTAAATATCAAGCAAAACCCAAACTATTATACTCATATGCGAAGAAGATGAATAAAAAAGAAGAATAGAAATAGGCCCTCTGAGAATTGAAGGGAGATTAACGAATGAAAAAAAGGAAATTTGCAACATACTGGCAGAACGATATAAGAGAGAATTCACCCCTAGAATAGATAATGAAGATAATGATATAGAAGTAAGGGATGAAAATAGTGAATATTTAGCTGACATAGATATTAATGAAGCTGATATTGTGCAGGCTATTAATGAATTAAAAATGGAGCTGCTGCAGGCCTGATGGAATTCCTGCTATTTTGTTAAAGAAAGTAGTTCATTCTATCGCAAAGCCACTTGCAATATTATTAAGACAAAGTGTAGATACAGGCAAGATATCTGATGAGCACAAATTAGCGTATATTACCCCTACTTTCAAAAGTGGATCAAGACTAGAGGCAAGTAATTATAGGCCTGTGAGTCTAACATCACATATAATGAAAGTGTATGAAAGGGTAATGAAGAAAAATATTATGAAACATTTAATAAAAAATAATTTGTTTAATAAAGGACAACATGGTTTCGTACCCGGAAAAAGTACACAAACCCAACTGTTAGTCCACCGTGAAAACATATTCAAAAATATGAAAAGCGGAAATGAAACAGATGGTGGTTTTATTTAGACTTTGCAAAAGCTTTTGATAAAGTAGACCATAATATATATTAGCGAAGAAAATTAGAAAAACACAATATCGTGGATAAAAGTAGGAAGATGGTTAAAAGAATTTTTACACAACAGAAAACAGATAGTTATTGCAAACGACGAGAAATCGGATGAAGTCAAGTAATATCCGGTGTGCCGCAAGGTACGGTGTTAGCTGCAATACTGTTTGTTATTATGATTGAAGACATAGACAATAATGTTAAGGATTCGGTAGTGAGTAGTTTCGCAGATGACACAAGAATAAGTAGAGAAATTACTTGTGATGAAGATAGGAACGCTCTACAAAAGAGACCTTAACAAAGTATATGATTGGGCAGAGGTAAATAGGATGGTATTTAACTCTGATAAATTTGAATCAAATTATGGAGACAGAAAGAAAGCTATATGCATATAAGGGACCTAATAATGAGACCATCACAAATAAGGAAGCAGTTAAAGACCTTGGTGTGATGATGAATAGGAACATGTTATGCAATGATCAAATAGCAACTCTGTTGGCAAAATGTAAAGCAAAAATGGGAATGTTGTTACGGCACTTCAAAACAAGAAAAGCTGAACACATGATTATGCTTTATAAAACATAGTTCGTAGTCCACTTGAATATTGCAATATGATATGGTACCCACACTATCAAAAGGATATTGCACAAATAGAGAGTGTACAAAGGTCCTTTACAGCTAGAATAGAAGAAGTTAAGGACCTAGACTACTGGGAAAGACTACAATTCTTAAAATTATATAGTCTGGAAAGGAGAAGAGAACGCTACATGATAATTCAGGCATGGAAACAGATAGAAGGAATAGCAGAAAATATCATGGAACTAAAAATATCAGAAAGAGCAAGCGAGGTAGATTAATAGTGCCCAAAATATACCAGGAAAAATAAGGAAAGCACACAGGACATTAATCCACTATCGCACCAGCATCGATAATGCAGCGTCTATTCAATGCGTTGCCAGCTCATCTGAGGAAATATATCAGGAGTGTGAGCGTAGATGTTGTTTAAGAATAAGCTCGACAAATATCTAAACTGCATCCCAGACCATCCAAGATTGGAAGATGCAAAAATATACCGGAAGATGTACTAGCAACTCTCTGGTTAGACCATTAGAGGTGCCTCACACTGAGGGACCTGGGGCAACCCGAACAAGATGTAAGGTCTGTAAGGTAAAGGTCGGCCCGTGTACGGTCCGGTGGGACCGTGGCGTCAACCCTGGGGACCGGCAGATCGCCACGAGAGCGAGTCCCGCCGGTCTGCCGGAGTCGCCTGAGCAACTGCCACCAGTCTTCCACTCCGTGCCGGGTGGGTCCTGGCGGCAGCAGCTCGGCTGCTTGGACCCTGGCTGCATGGTCACCTGCGGGAAACCGTACACTTGGTACCACTCGCGAACGAGCAACCGAGACATTTCCTGGTGCCAAGGCAGAACCTCTGGCAACCAGGAGAAGAGGTACTGGTTGTTAGCTGGGTACCCTCCAGTCCCCGTCTTCTTCCTTGCATAAGGAGAGATGGCCCCATTCCATTCCCAAAGGAACAGGAGGACCAGTGGAAGCCCCAACTGTCCCACCGGAGTGGGACAGACTTAAAGGTCTCTGAGCATACTCTTGCGTCAACACCGTTGTTGTCGTCGACGTCTCTGGTCCATGGGTCACCGCCCTGAGTCCACGCGCAGCCAGGTGTACAGCACCCCTGAATACTCGGTTTTGCCCAGGAGCCCAAGCGAGTACCAGACCTGCTCGAGATCGCCACCCGCGGCAGGCATACCTGAGGAAGGAATAGTTGGGTTAGGGGGGAAGGGGGGGGGGGGGGGGTGAGTTCCCACCGAGCGAACGGACGATCCCGAGTACACAAATATCACGTCTCTGTGCGAGAGCATTCGCACCCTCGGCACCAAGTACATAAAGGATGAGGGTCTGCATTGTAAAGAGACCAAATAAACCCCACACCTATGGCCCTCCACACCAGGGCAACAATCTACGGCTGATGACTGAGGGGGCAGGGGGTCTCTCCGGCTCGTGGCCTTCCTATTTTTCCACGAAAAATAGTACAATAAAGAAAAAAAACCAAAAGTACTTACAAGCTTCCCACGCAAACAAGTACTACAAGGTTACGAGAAAAAGCGGTGATGAACTTCGTAGAGAAGTAAACAAAGCATATGACACAGCATTGGCAGAGTGGCGAAGAGCACATCTTGTTCCTATGGCGGCCGAAAGACAAAGTGAAGCTTCACCTCCCAGTCGGGCGGGTCACCTGACTATCGGACAAGCAGTTAACTACGGAACCTTCTTGTTCTAAAGCTTACGACCGGTTCCAGCTGGTGCTAATTACATTCCATATGTTAAAGGACCGAGGGTTTGTATAACGTGTCCAGAACAAATGTAGGTTAGGAGACAGACTGGAGAGTTGGTGAGGATGGCTGAGAGACTGAGGTTAAAAGATACCCCTCCCAAAGGACATCTACTACCCAAATCTCGGCTCCATATCACTGCCATGTTGCCCAATGGTTCAATAGGCCACCCCTACCAATGGCAGCAGCTGGAAGGGAACACTACCCCTAGCATTTTCTCCTTCTCCTTGCTTCCTTTTTCAGACTGGAGAAAACTGGCTCAAAGGGGCATGATTGAACACTCTTTCCAGTGGAAGAAAAGGGCAGGGTCTTCCCGCACTTGCCCCACAAAGCCTGGGGTCTTCTAGGGCCCTAGGATGTCATAGCCCAACTCGAAAGT